>NC_061119.1:76579955-76585451 GCF_002878395.1 Capsicum annuum | reverse complement strand
TATGTATTGCATTGGTATATGCATTGAATGATTAGTTTAGAACTGTTGGTACTATTTTTCCTTATCCTTGAGTTATATACTATCGCTCCAATCGCTAACCACCTATATTGTTGTATCCCCACCCGATGCAGATGTTGGACATACTACACCTTTTAATCATTGATTAGACTTAGGATCAGCTTGTGTTTACTTAAAGTGGTAAGCTTCCATACTTCATAAGGCACTATTTCTTGTTTTGGCATCTTATTTTTCATTTAGTTTAGTCTTGGACACCAATTTTAGCTATGGTTGGGGAATGTCCCAATCGGATATTGTTTTACTTTTGGATAGAGGCTTTATGTAACTACTATAGGATGGTATAGGCAATGTTGGTATTGGTGTCAGCCTTGGCATTTGTATTGGTATTATGGTTGATACCCTTTGTATTTATGATTGTTCCATCCTATTATATTATAGACATGGACTTGGTTACTACTTTGGGTTGGTTATGGCAGTGGTTTGGCATTAGATGGCTAGACTTTTTTGGGTTGGTCACAGTTATGAACTAGTCCCAAAATCTTTGAGTTTCAACTACTCTATCTTGTTATATGTTCAGAATTTTTCTAGCTCGAAGTATATGATTGGAGTTTGGATTGGGTATCTGGGGTGGTCTCCTGTCCTTGTTGGACTTGGGATTCCTATTACGAAAAGGCCCTAGTTTGGGTCATGTCAAGTTGCTATCAGAGCTTTAGGGTCATGGTCAATTGGGAGTCTACAAAGTCGTGTCAAGTAGAGTGTCTTTTAATGGTGTGTAGAATGCCACACTCATAAGAGAGAGGCTACAAGGCATTTAGGAATGTTTCACTTTTTTTTGTCTTATTTTGAGCTATAGAGTCTAAGGTCTTAGATTATTATGATTTCTATTTGCTTATCTTTCATATCATGCCTCGATGATCTAAGGATCATAGAAACTTCTTTATCCTAATTGAGGACAATGTTGATGGAACGCACTCTACTCATGGGATCCATACACGGTCTAGGGGTTCAGTCACTGATTGTCCTAGAGTTCCACTGATTTACTTTAGTCCTCTTTAGGACAATGTGACAAATGCAGAGTTTCATCAGTTAATTCATATGATTGCTCTATTGGTGGCTTCTCAGTCTGAGTGTGTTGCATCTTCTACTCTATTTTTTAAGGCCACAAGGGTTAGCCAGTTCATAAGGTTGAATCCTCTAACTCTTATAGGTGTTACGATGGTAGAGGATCCTTACGGTTTCTTGGATGAGATGGAAAATATTTTTAGAGTTATGCATGCCACTAATGTAGAAGGAGTAGAGTTTGCTGACTACTAGCTGAAGAATGTCTCTTACCAATGGTATGAGGAATGAGATCATACTAGGGGTGATATTGATGAGACATCTCTATTGGAGGATTTCACTAATGCATTTCTAGACCGCTTCTTTCCTCAGGAGTTGAGAAAAGAGAAAGCAAAGAAGTTTGTTAATCTAAAAAAAAAGGAAGATATTGGTCAAGTAGTATGCCTTGATGTTTCACCAGTAGTCTATGTATATTCCAAAGATAGTGTTTAACATGAGGGCATAGATGAGAAAGTTTGCTTCGGGACTATCTCATGAGTTGATCCTTGAAATTAATCATGCCTTCCTAATCAAGGAAATGGATATCACTAGGTTGGTTATTTATATATAGCAAGTATAGGACAAGAAAAGAAAGCATTTTAAGTTTAGTAAGAGACAAAGAAAGAAGTTTAGGCCTTCTGAGTAGAGTAGTAGAGATAGTGGTATGTGGCTAAAGAAGAAATGGAAGAGTTTTAGTTCTTTCTCCACAGCTAGTGCTCTTCACCTAAAGTCGTTGGGTGATTATCAAACTCAGCATGATGGTGGGTCTTAGGCATAGGATGCCTAATTGCAGGCTAGTGGGGCACAATTGACTCTTTCCCACCCTTCTTATAAAATTTGTGGGTGTTCGTATCATGGGTTTTGTAAAGAAGGGAAGAACATATGCTTTTATTATGGTCATACAGGTCACATGCAGCTTGACTATTGTGTTAGTATGGCTTCTGAGGCTAGTAAGGCTCCTGTTGCTTCTTCATTTTCTCCTACACCAAAGGTTACTGCTTTTACATCTGTTTCAACTTCTGGTACTAGAACTGGCCAGAATTAGTTATATGCTATTGTGTCTCACTAGGATTTTGAGGCATGTATTAATGTAGTGACTTGTATGTTGATACTTTTCTCCCATGATGTGTATTGTTTACTTGATCCAGGGTCCACTTTTCTTATGTGACCCTATTTATGGCAGTACATTTTTGTTATGGTACTAAATTAATTTCTAATCCTTTTTCTGTATCTACCCTAGTTGGTGACTCTATGATTGCAAAAAAGGTCAATAGGGGGTTTATTGTATCTTTTAATGGTAGAAAAACTCTTGTGGATTTGATAGAGTTAGATATGGTTGAATTTGATGTCATTTTGGGGATGGATTGGTTGCATTCGTATTATGTTTCCTTTGATCGACGGACCCATAAGGTCATGTTTAATTTACCTAGAGAGACAGTGATTGTATGGGAAGAGGGTTCTTTAGTTCCTAAGGGGAGGTTCATCACATACTTTAGAGCCCGAAAGATAATTTTCAAAAGGTGTTTGTATCATTTGGTTCGATTAAAGGTTCTAACTTAGAAGTTCCTTCTCTAGAATTGGTCCCTGTGGCTAATAAGTATCCCGAGGATTTCCTAATGATCTTCCTGGTATCCCCCCGATAGGGAAATTGATTTAGATATTGATGTTATTGTGGATACTCATCCGATTTCCATCCCTCTGTATAGAATAGCTTAGTCTAAGTTGAAGGAGTAATGTGCTAGCATTCTATTAGCATATTTAGGACTTTTAACTTGGAATAATTATAAGTTCTTAAGTGACTACTGTTGTTTTTTATTATATTTCTTATGATTTTGTAGGAAAGTCAAGATGGATGAAAACTCATAAAAGCTATGTCAAGAAGGATGAGATTTTATAAAAGATGCAAAAAATTAAGTTCTGAAGATTTCATCTGACGACTTGGTCTGATAAGCTGTCAGATCTATGATAAGCTATCAGAATATGTCATCACATATAGACAGAGAACAAGAAAGGTGAAGCATTTCTGATGATATTTTGTGATAAGTTGTCAGATTTATGATAAGTCATCACAAATGTTGTGATAAGTCATCACAAATGTCGTCAGATTTGTGATAAGTCATCACACATGGCCAGAAAGTCTGAAGACATTTTGTGATAAGTTATCAGATTTGTGATAAGTCATCACAAATGTCGTCACAAATGTCGTCAAATTTGTGATAAGTTGTCACAAATGTCGTCACCTAAGGGGCGAAGATCTGAACTTTTAATTTTGACTTTTTCTTAAGTTACAGCTATGACTATTCTTTTATTGATTAAGTAGTTGGTTAGGGTTTTAGTGATTGTGGGAATATCTTGATAATTCCTTTGTAATAATTTATTTCTAATGGATTGCAAGCAATAGATCCCTCCTTATCTTGGTTTGCTCGAATAGAGAAATAGACTAAATATCGTGAATTATCAACAAGGATTTGGGAAGTTTACGATCTGATCTAATGATCAATATTGTAACAAAATTGATCAACATGAGATAAAATTAGTATGAATAGGAGGGTTTCCTAAGTTCGAGAGAATTAGAAAGCCAAACATCTAGGTAGGTTGAGAAACAGTTAGATGGAATGTCGAAATTGATAATTTGGTGTTTGCCACAAGTCATGAGAATCCAACATTACAACTATTATTCAATGAGGGGTTAAAAATCATATTGATCACAACCCTAGTTTCTCTATATCATTGAGTTGAATCATTAAAATTCTAGTTTGGAGTTCCGAAGCAAGTTAAAACTTTAACAATTGTTTGATTGATACCAAACCCCTATTTTACTTTCTTTTTAAATCCTTTATTTGAATTTAACTTATAGCAATAGTTTCAAATCAGTTTAATCGCCACTCTCATTGTTCCCTGTGGATTTGACCCTGACTCCAAAGTTGGGTAAATATATTGGCGACGACTGCCTTGCACTAAATTGAAGTGTAAGTTGAGCGTTATCAAAAATGACGCCGTTGCCGCAGAAAAATTTGGCGTATTGAGTTGGTTTGAAATTTTAGCCTACTTGCTTCAATTCAAACTTGTAAATATTTGTTTCTAGTTTTTTTATTTCTTGTGTTAGGTAGATTTTTATTTTAGTTTACTTATTACTATGGCATCGTGAAATTAACATGAGCTTGATGGTTGAAAATCTTATCTTGATATTCCATGTCCATATATAAATCGACCTCACTTTTGGCAAGATTGTAGATATGCTCCCCGGAGAGAGATGTGTGCACCATATCCATCCTAGCAGGAGTATAATTGTTATTTATGTGGTGGTCAAGATGGACATTGGAGTGATTTTCCAAATGCTCCCTCCCCCCATTGTGCTAACCCAAATTCTAGTTTTTCTTATGATTTTAATAGGTAATTTGGTAAAAAAAGAGGAAGAACGAAGCACCAGAAAGAGTGGAATTAAATTTATGCTTCAACTAATTTTGGATCATATGGACACAACAAATGATATCATATGTGATATACATCAAGACATTAGGGCATTGAACAAGGAAAGAGAAAGGATAGAGAAGAAATCAAGAACAATTCTTATGAAGATTCCAGTCCATTTTGGGGTAAATATACTATTATGGACGCTACTCCAAAATTGAGAGTTAGTCCTCATTCGAACCACTTTTCAACATTATGCTTTGTGGATGTGATAAAAGTCGAATCACCCAACAAATGATGAATTTTGAAAATGAGGAAAAAATTCTTACATTTTGGAGTTTATTGTTCCAAAAGGGTATGCTACAAACCCAATCTTGAAGGCCAAGAAGCTTAAAGATCGATGTCCATTTAGTGACTTTTTAAGATCCTTACTATTGCCCAATGAGCCCACACGAAAGTTTGATGTAAAATTGGGCAAGTGGTTTTAGTCTTCGAAGTGTCTTGATAGAGCATTCCTTATCATGCCCTCATATTTGACCAATGAACCTAAAAGATTTAAATATCGAAAGATGAGCCGACAATTCAAATCGTCAAAGTTGAGGGATAAAGGATGACTAAATGTTGTCGTGCCACGACACTAAATTAGGCGCTTCTTAGGAGGCAACCTAAGGTATTTTGTTGTTTGTATTCGTATTATGTGATTGACATCAGATCTTCGCACCCATGGTACCATAAGTATGTTTCTAACTCTCTCATTCTGGTTTAATGCATTGGGGGCATTGCATGATTTTAAGTTGAGGGTGGAGCTACTTGTAGGTGTTGGTGTCCTCTTGGGGTTTTTGTTGTCGTGCATCTTTTCCTCAGAGTCTTGTTCCTAGTAGAGCCGGCATGTTTAGGTGTATTGTGTTTGTTTTGTGATGTGTTGTGGTTAACTGGGGGAAAAATAAGTATCCAGGATAGTTGACATAT
>NC_061119.1:76517756-76576955 GCF_002878395.1 Capsicum annuum | reverse complement strand
AACAGTTCTAAACTAATCATTCAATGCATATACCAATGCAATACATACATATACATACATATATATACATACATATACATATATATATATATATATATATACATATACATACATATATATATATATTTATACCATTCTGGGATAGGAAGCAAGATTATGATGAACTTTAAAATTATTAACCTAGGTTATGTAGCATGGTCGTCATAGAACAAGGCACTCACGAGATATATGGTCCCAGCTCATCCCTAGGTAGAAGGAACCCAGTGTGTGTATCTATACCAACTACAGAGTATCCAAATCTATATATGCCTATATGAGGGAATCGAACCTCCCAGCAAAAGCTTGGTGACTTAAGAACCATTACATATGTTATAGGGGACTCAAACCTCCCATTCATATATTTATTCAGGGGACTCAAAAAACCTGATCATAAGACCCCGTACTAGCTAGCATGGTTTCCAGTGTTAGTTCTTTAGACTCTACTTTTATGGCCCAACTACACATCCTGCTATTAAGACTAATTTAAAACCGTCATTCCACATATACACCTATTAAACTAATTACTTACCAAAGGAAATTCATTGGTATCATCATGCAAATACTACTTCCAAGTATATCATATGCCATTACCATTATCAATCAACTAATTATTCATTTAATTTTAGGACTCGAACCCATTGTCTAACAAAGACACTTGTTCAATTTAAAGTTTAGGGAGTCAAACCCATTGTCTAACAAAGACATAAATCAAGTTAATATTTAGGGGTTCAAACCCATTTAGCAATTTAAACCACCTAGGTTAATATTTAGATAATTCCAATTCCAACAAGCCCTTTATAAAATCATTTATAAACCATTCATATTCATGAGGCCAATGCCTTTGTTTAAAATACCATTGTTATGTGACTATTTCATATTCTTAGCCATTTTCACAAACACTCTGAGGACATACACTTATCAAGACAAAAATCAAGGTAAAAACCATCAAGTTTAGGGTAACCATGACCCATTTATTAAACCAAACCTACAAAGCACCCACATGTTCAAAAAATCACAAAAAATATGTATAAACACAAGTTAAATAAAGAGTAAACAATAAATCATATGCAATAAAACCCTCAATTTTAGTTTTCAAAACCACAATTTAAAAATCATAATCACACATTAAAACACATGATATTTATGAACTAATAATGAGGAAAGAATAACATTCATTATTCAAGAAGATTCACAAGAAAAATTTGACTCTTAAGCCTCAAGATGGCCACCTTAGAAGAGCCCTAGTGTAATACCCCATATACTACTAAGCTAGGAAATGAACCATTGTTCTTATGTATAAAACCTCCTATCCTGTGATTCATATTTGAGTACATGACTTAAAATGAGTATCCTAGTGATAATATAGCTTATGATGTGTTAAGCATGTTCATATGAGTCACTTAGAGTAAGGTAAGCTAAGATCTTTTGAATCCATCAAATTTTAGTGCTTAATTTTGTAAGAGTAATATTTGAACAAGAATAACTTGATTTATATGTGATATTTTGGTAGATTTAAACCCACAAATTTGTACAAAATCGATTTATCTTTCCAATGATATCAAGTTTACCAAAATCCAACACCCGAGCAAGAAGTTATGGCTTTGTGAAGTGGAGTATGTTGCCTAACAAATCACATAAGGCTACTGGAATGGGTATGCCATAGGTTGTCCGAGGCACACCCTAAAGTGTGCCATAAGGTATGCAACGCATACCTTAGCTTGTGCCATAATATGTGCGGTGCACACCCTAGCTTACGCAATAAGGTGTGCGATGCATACTTAGGATTCCAGTGATGAAAACACTTTGTTTTTGAGTTATTTTGAGGGAAACTAAGTCTTTTGACACTCCTTACATGTCCCTAAACTTAAACTTACAGAATTTATAGCTCATAATCACTTTACAACCCTATTAACATCTTAAGTTCATTATCCAAGAGCACAACAGGAGAAAAACAACTAGGGTTGCACCATCGAGCTTGAAGGTCCAATCTTTCAACAATTTCATCACTATTAAGGTATGCATAGTGTACATCTATGGATCCCTTTCATTCATAGATTTCAAGAACCATGTTTTAGATGTTATTTTGTGAATTTCTTGTTGAGATATGAACATGTACATATTGATAATTTGTTGTGTAAATTTCAAGATGATATCTAATGGTGTTTTCATGAAGTATATGTGTTTGTTAGTTGAAACCCATGAATTTTAGGTGGTTTAATATGGTGAGATTTATGAAAACACCTAAGCCAGAAGAGTGCATGCAAAGTGTTAGATAAAATGCCTAGGATGATAGGATTCATGTCCCATGATCTAATAGTGCTTAAATTCCAAGTCCATGATCTATGCTTTATGATTCTACATGAATTCCACGTTATTGATATGTGTTGTTGTTGTGACATAGATTTAGTACGGTATTTAAGCTATGAAAGTATATACATGTTGTATGCATTTCCTTTCAATGTATAAGATGTTGAGAACTATGATTAGTATGAAATCCCCTACTTATGATATTGTAAATCGTGGACTCTACTCTTATGATCAAGTTAGTCATGTGTGTTAGTTTCCTTCCATCAAGTACTGGCGGTACTTGTACCCAAAAATTATAGTTGTTTGCCTAGAGCCATGTCATGTTATCATGGTACTCTCAGTTAATCCATGATCTATAGAACTCAGTCAGTCATGTCACTCAGAAAATCTTAGAAATCTCATGATCTCAATTAATTCTCAGATAGTAGTACTATTCCGTCAGTCAACAAAAGTTAGTTACTTAGTTCATGTATAGTTAGTTAATCATGTTCAGTCTCTTCAGATGGGAGTAGAAGTTAGCACCGAGTGAACCCAAGAATGGGAACACACTGTCAGATAAGGGTGTGATTCTTAGCAGTCATTCTTGCATTCCAGAACTATGTATCCATCATAGGTTGAGATATCAATACCTTTCAGTTAAGGGTAGCTGAGGTGGATTAACCTATCAGATTAGGGCCTACTGTTCTCATTAGAGTACCTACCAAATGAGGGTCACTCATAGCTTGTCCTTACCCGTGGTGCGGTATTAGCACCCTTCCAATTAGGGTACAGATTGAACCCCAACTTAGCCTTATGCATTATTGGGGTGTGTCAATTAAGCGACTACCTCTCATAGTTTCAGTCCCTGTCTTAATAAAAGAACTCAGATTGTCCTTCAAATTTTAGTATATCAAGACTGTCAGATACAGTCAATTCAGTTATCGAATGGAACACAGATAGTTCCATTAGATTCAGGACTGTTAGACATAGTCATCTATGTTATCAAAATTTCAGTATCAGTCATGTTCGATATTAGTAAACTATGTATTAGCGTACAGATCTAGCTATCACTCATTCATGATCTCAGTTACTATGTATGCATGTTTGCACTCTCACATTCATATTAGTTAGTCAGTTAGCATTGCTTATACATGTAAGCCCTGTTGTATTTAGCCTACCTCACTCGTATACTCAGTACTTTCAGTTGTACTGATGCATTTGTGCTATGGTGCTTTTTTTTATGTTACACCATAGGTTCAGAGATATGAGTTCCTAATCAGCAGTAGCAGTCGTATTTTAGTATAAAGAGTTGCAGTGAGTCCTCTTTATTTGAGGACGATATGGTTTTATTTTATTTATTATTTTAGTTAGCTTTTAGTTTACGGAGTTAGTTAGAGACATGTTCTTCAACTCCTTATTCCGACAGTATTTAGAGGCTTTCAGATTTAGTTTAGATTTGATTTAAATTTCAGTTGTTTTGGGTATTAGTTACCCTATATGGATGTTATGATGTGTTAGATATTTTATTCAGTTGAACCTTATGGCCTATTGTTTATGTTTTTACATCATTAAATCATTTATTGTAGTATATAGGTTTAGAAATCAGTCATGGGTTAGCTTGTGGTCCCTTGGGATCATGGACACCGTGTAACGATTTGGTTTAGAAAATCGGGGTGTTACAAACATGGTATCAGAGCCTAAGGTTCAATTGAGTCCTACGAAGTCTTTAATCCACATTTAGTAGAGTCTTGTACATAAGTGTGTTGCACGCCACATTTATGTGCAAGAGGCTATAAGATGTTTTAGGAATAGTGTCCCTTCTATCGATATTCATATCGTGCTAGTAAGCATAATCTCAAGTTAAACTCTTAGTCTACTCCGTTCTTATCTTATTTCAGAATATGCCTTTAAAGAAAAGAAACCAGCCAGATCCTCAGCCCGAAGATCCTTTAGGCGAACATGTTTCTCATGCAGAGTTTAGGGATGCATTCACCACACTTGCTTAGTCTGTGGCTGCCCAAAATGAACGGCCACCAGTTATTCCACCCAATCCAGTGGCCAACTCAGCCGTAGCTAGGATTCGAGACTTCACCTGAATGAACCCTCCATCTTTATTTGGGTCCAAGTCTGATGAAGACCCTCAAGAATTCATTGACCAAGTCCATAAGGTCATAGACATCATGGGATTTACTTCTTGTCAGAGTGCCGAGTTAGCTGCATACCAGTTATAGGATATTTCTCACACATGGTAAAAACAGTGAAATTTTGAGAGGTTAGAGGATGCAGGTCCTATATAGTGAGAGAAATTTGTCGTGACTTTCTTAGATATATTCTTTCACTAAAAGTTGAGAGAGGAAAAAGTTCTAGAGTTCATCAACCTCAGGCAGGGAAATATGACGATTAAGGAGTATTCTCTCAGATTTACTTAGCTAGCTAGATATTCCCCTCATGTGGTTGCAGATAACAGGGCTAAGATGTGCAAGTTCATGTCAGGAGTAAATGATAGTGTGGTAAATGAGTGTAGGTCTGCGATGCTGAACTGTGATATGACTTTAGCCTAGCTAATAAATCATGCTCAATAAATAGAGGAGCAGAAGATTAGGACTAGGGAGAGGCAGAATAAGAGAGCAAGTTCGGGCAATTTTAATTTTAGTCAACCCAAATCAGAAGGAGAAAACTGTTCCCAGTTTTATCCTAAGCCAGTAGTTCCAACTCCTTCCTATGCCAGTGCCCCAGTGCTAAAATTTAGAGACAGCAACATAGATCGAGCATCAGGATCTAAGTCTAAGGATAGTGTCAGCACTGCTCGAACTAATCCCCTGTGTCAAACTTGTGGTAAGAACCACAAGGGTACCTGTAGAGATAGTAGCGATGTTTGTTTCAGTTGTGGTAAGCCAGGCCACAGGGCTAAAGAGTTTCCACAGTCAGGTCTGCAGGGTCAGCAAAATCGTTCCATGGCTCTGTCCGGTCACTCAAATCAGTAGGGTGCCACTTCTAGTGCTACTAGTGGGCAACGCCTCAATAGACTTTATGCTCTTCAGACACGACAAGATTAGGAAAATTTTCTTGATATCGTTACTAGTACATTACAGATTTTTCGTGTTTATGTTTATACTTTACTAGATCTAGGTGCATCCTTATCTTTTGTTACTCCTTATATAGCAGGCAATTTTGGAATCAGTCCTAAAATTTTAGCATAGCCCTTTTCAGTCTCTACCCCAATGGGTAAAACCATCATAGCTTGGTGGGTATACAGGAACTGCCTGATTATGATATTTCAAAAAGCCACGTCAGCAGAGTTAGTTAAGTTAGAGATGACTGATTTTGATACCATTCTCGATATGGATTGGATTTATTTTTGCTATGCAACAGTCGACTATAGAACCAGGGTAGTTCAATTTCAGTTCCCAAATGAGCCCGTCCTAGAATGGAAGGGTAGTACTTTATCTTTTAGAGGTCAGCTTGTTCCCTACCTTCGGGTAAGGAAAATAATTTCTAAGGGGTGTGTATATCATCTCATACATGTTAAAGATTCCAGTTTTGAATCTCCTAGTGTTGAATCAATCCCATTTGTAAATGAGTATTCAGACGTGTTTCCCAAAGATCTTCCAGGCATTTCTCCCGAAAGGGAAATAGACTTCGGCATTGATCTTCTTCTAGATACTCAATGTATTTCTATTCCACCATACAGAATGGCACCAGCAAAACTCAAGGAACTAAAATATCAATTGTAGGATCTCTTAGATAAGGGATTCATCTGGACCAATGTATCCCTATGGGGTGAACCAATCTTATTCATACGCAAGAAAGACGGTTCTCTCAGGATGTGTATTGATTACCGTCATCTCAACAAAGTTACAGTCAAGAACAAGTATCCTCTTCCCAAAATAGATGACTTGTTTGACCAACTTTAGGGTGCCAGTTATTTCTCCAAGATAGACCTCAAATCAGGCTACCATCAACTTAGAGTTAGAGAATGTGACATCCCAAAGATAGCTTTTCGTACTTGGTATGGTCACTACGAGTTTCTAGTCATGTCCTTTGATCTTAACAATGCTCCAGCCACTTTCATGGACTTTATGAACCGTGTGGTCAAGCAGTACTTGGATATATTTGCCATAGTTTTCATAGATGATATTCTGGTCTATTCCTGCACTGAGCGCAATCATGCAGACCATCTCAGAACAGTACTTTAAACCCTCAGAGATCACCATTATTCACCAAATTCAATAAGTGAAAATTTTGTCTAAGAACAGTAGCATTCCTTGGCCATATTGGCATTAGCGTAGATCCTTAGAAGACCGAAGAGGTAAGAAACTAGCCTCGCCCTATCTCTCTATCAGATATTAGGAGTTTCTTGGGATTGGCTGGCTATTACAGATGTTTTGATGAGGAATTTTCTTTTATTGCATCCCTTATGTCCAGATTGACTCAGAAGAAGGTCAAGTTTCAGTGGTGATATTCTTATAAGAAGAGTTTTCAAGAGTTGAAAACTCGACTCACCTCAGCTCCAATTCTAGCTTTTCCAGATGGTTCAGATGGTTTCATAGTCTATTGTGATGTATCCAGAATGGGACTAGGTTGTGTCCTCATGTAGCATGGTAAGGTCATAGCCTACGCTTCTAGACAGTTAAAGCCCTATGAGAAGAATTATCCTACTAATGATCTTGAGTTAGCAACTGTAGTATTTGCCTTTAAGATTTGGATGCATTATCTATATGGAGTTTATGTAGATGTCTTCACAGATCATAAAAGTCTCCAGTATGTCTTTTCTCAGAGAGATCTCAATCTTTGTCAGAGAAGGTGGTTAGAGCTTTTGAAAGATTATGACATAAGTGTCCTTTACCATTTGGGCAAGGCGAATGTTATGGCCGACGCTCTCAATAGACTCTCCTTGGGTAGTGTTTCTCATGTTAAGGATAGCAAAAAGAATATAGCTCAGGAAATCCATCATCTTGCCAAACTAGGTATTCGCTTAGTCGATTCTTTAGAGGGTGGTGTATGTGTTCAGAATAGTTTAGAATCATCTCTAGTTTCTATGGTGAAAGAAAAGCAAGACAGGGATCCTAGCCTTGTCAAGCTAAAAGAGTCAATTTAGAATAAAAAAGTAGAGGTTTTCTCCTAAGGGGGAGATGGTGTTCTTTGTTGTCAAGGTCATCTATGTGTTCCAGGTGTAGATGGCTTGAAGCAGCAAATTCTTGTAGCAGCTTATGGTGCGTATTACTCTATTCTCCAGGGGCGACTAAGATATACCACGACTTATGGGAGACCTATTGGTGGAGTGGGATGAAGAGAGATATTGCAGAGTCTGTGGCTAAGTTCTCTACATGTCAGCAAGTTAAGATAGAGCATCAGAAGCCTAGTAGTTCCATGCAGGAGTTCACCATTCCTACTTGGAAGTGGGAAGAAGTGAACATGGATTTCGTGATGGGTTTGCCTCAAACTCGTCATCAGCATGATTTAGTTTGGGTTAATATAGATAGAATGACCAAGTTAGATCATTTCCTTCCAGTACATACCTCTTATTAAACCGATGATTATGCCAAACTCTACATTAGGGAGTTGGTCAGATTACACAGTATTCCATTATCTATCATCTCAGACAGAGGTACCCATTTCACCTCTTACTTTTGGAAAGCATTCTAAAAGGGTCATGGTACCCAAGTTCATCTCAGTACAACTTTTCATCCTCACACAGATGGTCAGGCAGAAAAGACCATTCAGACTCTTGAAGAGATGCTAAAGGCATCTACAATTGATTTCAAGGGAAGTTGGGATGACCACTTGTATTTGATTGAGTTTGCATACAACAATAGCTATCATTCTAGTATTAAAATGGCTCCATTCAAAGCTCTCTATGGTAGGAGGTACCGATATCCAATCGGATGGTTTGAAGTTAGTGAGGCCTCAGTCATAGGGCCTGACTTAATATTTGATGCATAAGAGAAAGTCCAGTTCTTAGAGAAAGACTTTGGGCTGCTCAGAGTTGACAAAAGTCCTATGTAGATATGCTCAAAAAGGATCTTGAGTTCGATATTGGTGACTATGTCTATCTAAAGATCTCTCCTATGAAAGGAGTGAAACGGCTCGGCAAGAAGGGAAAGCTCAGTCCCTGATATATCAGTCCCTTCAAGATTCTAATTCGTTTAGGCAAGGTAGCTTATGAGATAAAATTACCTTCAGACCAAGCTTTAGTTCATCCAGTATTTCATGTCTCTTTGCTAAAGAAGTGCATAGGTGACCTATCAGTCGTGGTCCCCACTCAGAGCATTGACGTTCAGAATAGTCTCTTCTATGAGGAAGTTCTGGTCAAAATTCTATACTATCAGACTCGTAGACTGAGGAACAAAGAAGTCCCTCTAGTCAAAATTCTTTGGTGAAATCAGTCCGTTGAGGGAGCTACTTGGGAAGCAGAAGCAGACATGCGTACCAAGTATCCTCACCTCTTCTCTTCCAATCTAGATCAAGCTCAAAGTAACAGTTCTCCTTAAACTTATTCAGTTTCCTATTCAGTATTCTATACAACTTGGTATTCAGTACATGCTCATGTTTCATCTTAAATCTGGTATCAAGTACCATTGCATATTCAGTCATGCATTCATGTATCAGTCCAGTGTATAATCATGTATCAAATATGCATTCCCATTGGGAGAATACAGTTATTAGAAATCTCAGTTATACATTCAAGAATCAGTTACTCATGCATCAGATATGCATGTCAAGTATGATATGTTTAGCTTATAAGTCATGTCAGTTATGAGATCAAGTACCAGTAGTGTATGTCTTGTACGTACTCCAGTTTATCTTCTCTCCCTATTTTAGTCAGTCTCATTCGAGGACGAATGTTCCCAATGGGGAGATATTGTAATACCCCGTATATTTCTAAGCTAGGAAATAAATGATTGTTCCTATGTATGAAACCTCCTATCCTGTGATTCATATTTGAGTACATGACTTGCAATGAGTATCCTAGTGATAATATAGCTTATGATGTGCTAAGCATGTTCATCTGAGTCACTTAGAGTAAGGCAAGCTAAGAGCTTTGGAATCCATCAAGTTTTAGTGCTTGATTTTCCCATAGTAATCTTTGAACAAGAATAACTTGATTTATATGTGATATTTTGGTATATTTAGACCCACCAAATTATATAGAATCAAACTATCTTTCCAAAGATAACTATTTTACCAAAATCCGACACCCGAGCAAAAAGTTATGGCTTTAGGAAGTGGAGTGCATCGCCTAACAAATCTCATAAGGCTACTGGAATGGGTATGCCATAAGTTGTGCAACGCACACCCTAAAGTGTTCCATAAGGTGTGTGACACATACCTTATCTTGTACAATAAGATGTGTGGCGCACACCTTAGCTTACATGATAAGGTGTACGACGCATACGTAGGATTTTAGTGATGAAAACACTTTGTTTTTGAGTTATTTTAAGGGAAACTAAGTCTTTTGACACTCCTTACATGTCCCTAAACTTAAAGTTACAAAATTTATAGCTCCTAATCACTTGCAACCTTATTAACATCTTAAGTTTATTATCCAAGACCACAATATGAGAAAAACAAGTAGGGTTGCACCATCGAGCTTGAAGGTCCAATCTCTCAAAAATTTTATCACCATTAAGGTATGCGTAGTGTTCATCTATGGATCCCTTTCATTAATAGAGTTCAAGAACCATGTTTTAAATATTATTTTGTGATTGTCTTGTTGTGATATGAACATACATATTGATGATTTGTTGTTTAAATTTCAAGATGATATCTAAAGGTGTTTTCATGAAGTATATGTGTTTGTTAGTTGAAACCCATTAATATTGGGCGGTTTAATATGGTGAGATTCTTGAACACACCTAAGTCAGAAGAATCCATGCAAAGTGTTTGATAAAATGCCTAGGATGATAGGATTCATATCCCATGATCTAATAGTGCTTAAATGCCAAGTCCATGATCTATGCTTTATGATTTCACATGAATTCCTCGTTATTGATATGTCTTGTTGTTGTGACATAGATTGAGTATGATATTGAAGCTATGCAAGTATATAAATGTTGTATGAATTTCCTTTCCATGTATACAATGTTGAGACAATGCTTAGTGTAAAATTCCCTAGTTATTTTATTGTAAATCGTGGACTCTACTCTTATGATCAAGTCAGTCATGTGTGTCAGTTTCCTTTCATCGAGTCCTGGGGGTACTTGTACCTGAAAAATATAGCTATTTGCCTAGAGCTATGTTATGTTATCATGATACTCTCAGTCAAGACATGATCTATAAAACTTAGTCAGTCATGTCACTCAGGAAATCTTAGAAATCTCATGATCTCATTTAATTCTCAGATAGTAGTACTATTCCGTCAGTCAGCGGAAGTCAGTTATTCAGTCCATGTACAATCAGTTAATCATGTTCAGTCTCTTCAGATGGGAGTATAAGTTAGCACCGAGTGAACCTAAGGATGGGAACACACTGTCAGATGATGGTGTGATTCTTAGCAGTCAGCCTTGCGTTCCAGAACTATGTAGCCAGCATAGGTTGAGACATCAATATCTATCAGTTGAGGGTAGATGAGGTAGCTTAACCTTTTAGATTAGGGTCCCACCATTTTCATTAGAGTACCCACCAGATGAGGATCAATCACATCTTGTCCTTACCAGTGGCACAGTATTGACACCCTTCCAATCAGGGCACAAATTGGACCCCAACTTAGCTATATGTATTGTTGGGGCATGTTGGTTAAACTACTACCTCCCACAGTTTCAGTCCCAGTCTCAGTAAAAGAACAGAACACAGATAGTTCCATTAGATTCATTACTGTTAGACACAGTCATCCATGTTATCAGAATTGTAGTATCAGTCATGTTAGATATCAGTAAACTATGTATTAGTGTACAGATCTAGATATCACTCATTCACGATCTTAGTTACTATGTATGTATGTTTTCACTCTCACGTTCATATTAGTCAGTCAGTTAGCATTGCTCATACATGTAAGCCCTTTTGCATTTAGCCTGCCTCACTCGTATACTCAGTACTTTCAGTTGTACTGACGCATTTGCACAATGGTTCTTTCTTTTATGTTATATCATAGGTTCAGAGGCACGCATTCCAGATCAACAGTAGCAATCGTATTTTAGTATATAGAGTTGCAATGAGTCCTCTTCATTCGAGGACGATATGATTTGATTTTATTTATTATTTCAGTTAGCTTTCAGTTTACAAAGTTAGTTGGAGACATATTCCTTCAACTCCTTATTCAAACAGTATTTAGTGGCTTTCAGATTTAGTTCAGATTTGATTCAGATTTTAGTTATTTTGGGTATTTGTTACCCCATATGGATGTTATGATTTGTCAGATACTTTATTTAATTGAACCTTATAACCTATTGTTCTTGTTTTCTGCATTATTACGTCATATATTACAGTATACAGGTACAAATATCAGTCATGGGTTAGCTTGTTTTCTATCGGTATCATGGGCACTGTGTAGCGATCCGGTTTAGAAAATTGGGGCATTACACCTAGCCCCAATCTTTAAGAGAGCATTTAGAGAGTGTTTTTGGAGAGTTTAATCTTCCAATAGTGCATTATGAAAGGCCAAAACATGTTTTAAAATAAAGTAACTTAAGGGTTTCTATGGTGGGAAATATCTAGAATACCCTCATCTTAATAGCTAAAAACTAACTCGCAGAAGGGTACGACCATACCCTCTAAACGTACCCTAGGGTACGAGTGGTACCCTTGTCTTGTACACTAGACCTCACCTTGGACCCCATACTGACTAACATACATTCACCAAGGTTTAACTCGTATCCTAGCATACGAGAAGTACCCTATAACCCATACCCCAAGTAAAATCATCTAGACTAACTTAGAGGCATCACATGACACAGCCACGTATGACTAATACCTTAACATACTTCTAGTAAGGAGTCCATTCGTACCTTTGACAAAAAGTGACATAGAAAATACTAATTTACATACGACTTGAAGACCCTCAACCCAATCCTATCATACAACTTGTACCCTAAGTCGTATGTTGTCCAGAACTTAAATTTCAAAAAAAAATTCTAAGAGTCAAAAGCCAAGGTATTTCACTTTGGGGTCTCACTTACTAGCCAATTTCCTTTATATTTCACACTTATTTCTCCTTTTTTATTCTTTATTGTACATTCAAGTTGGGTATCGTCTTTTATTCTTTGTTTTTCTTTTTCTTCTCACAATTTTTCTTTTTTTTTACCACACCCAACCTTACTAACCTTCTTCTCTTATTTTATCCTTTTTCATACTAATTTTACACTATGCACCTGTATGATAGCTACCCTTAACTTTAGCTACCCTTAACTTAGGCATTTTTCCTGAGTTGAGGTGCATAATATCCAAGGAGGACCAGGCCCAAAACAAGTTCATTATTGCCCAAATAAGAGGGTGAATGGTGAAACAAGAAAAGGCTGCAACGCACAAAATTAGGATCAAGGGCTATAATTACCACATGGAAGGTCATTTAGGATAAAAATGGACTAAAATAAAACATGGCCTATGATCCTTTCCTAACCGACTATCCTTAAACATAGGCAAGACTAACAAGGCAAGTTCTGAATTTAACATACAAAGGGAACTAAGTAGTATCTCACACACACATAGCACAAAGTAAATATTACCAACTACTACCTATCTGGTTCATGCAATTGTTAGAAAGTGATTATCATGTTCCTAATCCTAATGGCATAACAAGATCCATAATGTTCATACATTCACACAGTTCTAAAACACAAATTTTAGAGGGGTATCAAAAATCAGTCAAAATATGACTACTTTCCTTAATACATAAAATCTCCTAATTACAAAATAGTAACACAATACAAAATAAAATACAATATGATTCAAAATTATCCTAGACATGCTGGTTCTACAGACATACCATGACTAACAGAAAAAGAAGCATGACAGCAAAAACCCATGGCTACATGTTATGCCCATCCCTAACTAATATGCACTGTCCTCAATACGCTTAGTTAAAGTAAAATAGAGGGATATGAGAACATACTTGGGAAGTAAGAGGAATATGTGTACCTTGGGTTTCCTTCCAAGAAGTGCCTGATTTACTTTCATGGCATGACTTAGTTCCCTTGGCTACACAGATTTCGCTAAGGTCTATTTCAACACAAACTCTTACTTCATCCAGGTATCCCATGTAGTGTTTCACTCGCTGCCCATTCACTTTAAATGGGATATCACCATCCCAATTTATCTCAATATAACTATATAGGAACACCTTAACCATAGTGAAGGGTCCAGTCCAACTTGATTTCAGCTTGTCATAAAGCAAACATAGTCTTGAATTGTATAACAAGACCGAATCATCAAGTTTGAATGTCCTCTTCTCAATCTTCATGTCATGGCATAACTTTATTCTTTTATTTTACATAGCCAAGCTCTTATAATCACAAAGTTGGAATTCATCCAACTCATTTACCTTGCTCAACCTCAAGTTTGTTGCATCATGCCACTCAAAATTTAGCCTTTTCAATGCCCATAGTGCCTTATGCTCAAGATCAATAGGTAAATGGAATGATCTTCCATACATAATCTGACATGGAGAGGTACCTATGGGGGCCTTATAGGCTATACGATAGGCCCAATGTATCATCTAACTTTCTAAACCAGTTAGTCCTGTTGACATTCATATTTTTTGCCAATATCAACTTTATTCTCTATTGGAGACTTCAACTTGTCCACTTGTCTTAGGATGTTAAGGTTTTTACACCTTATGCCTCACACCATATCGATCAATTAGTTCTTTAAATAAAAGGTTGTAGAAACCATCACTGATAATTATATGTGGAGTGCCAAATTGAGAAAAGATGTTACTTTTTAAAAAGGAGGTGACACTTCTACATTCATTATCTGGAATTGAACTCCTCTACCTACTTTGATACATAGTCAACTACTACCAAAATGTACCTCATACCATAGGAGCTCACAGATGAGCCCATTAATTCAGCCCCCTACACATAAAAAAACTCCAACTCGAGAATAGGTGTTATGAGGAGTTCCTGACGCCTTCAAATATTACCTTGAAGTTGACATTGGTCATAGGAATTTTCAAAATCATAAGCATACTTGTAAATAGAAGGCCAGTAAAACCCACACTATAGAATTTTGTGGGCTGTCCGTATGTTGCTATAGTGACCCCCAACTAGTGAAGAGTGGAAAACTTCCAAAATGCTTATCATATCCACCTCTCAAATTCATCTCTGAATCATACCATAAGTGTAAAATCTAAATTTATGGGTGCATGGGAATCCCTTCTTCTACCAAAGGTTGGCTAAGGACATTGGTTGCAAGCTATAGTCTGTAAGATGATACCACTACTCATAGACTTGGTAAATAATAAATGGGATAGTGGCTTAGTTATGTGGTAATGGTTTTAATTAGGAAATATTAGTGGGATGTGATAGCTAATCGTGAAAGTATTAGTCCAATAGACGGATACTAATAATTTATGTTTGTTGATATAAGGATTGGAAATGGAGACCATATATGATACTTATAGGGTCCACGGAATCCCTTAAGTACACTTGTACATATGTATCATAGAGAGAGAAGGGCACTCAAGAATCTCCTACTCCTATGGTATCCACAATTCGTGCAACTACATGCATCAGGGCCTGTTCAGGAGGTTACACTGGACCCATATAGACCATGGGTGATCCTAAGATGGTTAATATACACATACCTAGGTTAATGGTTTTAAAGGCATGCTAAACCCAACTTTCTTTCCCAATATGGTTATATATTTATGTATGGTTTCAAATACATGTGGCTGGGTTACTTGGTTTTAAAAGTTGGCATTATTTTATCCTTATCGTAATTACATGCTAGCATTCACCCATCAACTCATCTTTGGGTAGCTATATCCCCACACAGTGCAGGAATCAACTATTATACTCCTTCTGCTTAGTGATCAAATTCAGGATTAGCTCTGTTGGATTAAAGTGGTGAGATTTCATATTTTGGAAAGCTCCACTATATATCATTGATGTTTTTACATACTTTGATCATTTCATAGACATTGGTTTTGGCTATGGTTGTGGTTATGTCCTAACTGAATATTGTTTTACTTTTGGTTTGAGGTTTTGTGGAACTACTAGAGGTTGGTATGGGTGATATCGACAGTGGTATCAGCCTTAGTATTAGCATTGGTATTGGGGCTAATACCATTTGACTATATTTATGATTATTCCATCCTATTATGTTTTGGATTATATATATTTATATTACAACTCGTTTGGTATTGGATGTATGGATTGTCTTATGGTTTTTCTTTGGTTTTTGTTATTGGTTGGATAATAGATGGTTGGAATTATTTGGGTTGGTCACGGTCATGTCTTATCTTAGAGTCTAGAATTATAATAAACTTTATATTGTTATATGTTTGGAATTCATCCGACTCAGGGTATGCATATTTAGAGGTTGGGTTGAGTAATGAGGGTGGTCCTTAGTCCTGGTTGGACTAGGGATGCCCATTGTAACAAGGCCCCAGTTTGGGTCATGTCAAGTTAGTATCAGAGCTTTAGGTTCAAGGTTAGTTGCGAGTCTACAAAGCCATATTGAGTAGAGTCTTTTTTAAGGATGTGTAGTATGCCATACTCATAAGAGAAAGTCTACAAGGCATTTAGGAATATTTTTCTTTCTTTGTATTCTACTTTAAAGCCTGGAGTGTAATCCCTGGAATCTTCTTTAATTCCTTTTTATTCACCTTTTAGATCATGCCTCAATAATTTAATGCACATGAAAACTCTTCTATTCCAACTGGGGATGATGTTTATGGGACATGCCCTTCTCATGAGATCCATACTCGGTCTAGGGGTATAGTCCCTGATATTTTTGGAGTTACACCGATTTCTTCTAGTTTTTCTTAGGCAGACATAATGAATGTAGAGTTCGTCAGTCGGTTCATGTGATAGCTCCATTGGTAGCTTCTCAGGCTTAGCGTGGTGCATCTGGTATTGCATTTTCTGAGGACACAAGGGTTGGCCAGTTTATAAAATTGAGTCCTTAAACTTTTACTAATGTTAAGGTGAAGAAGGATCCTCAAGGTTTTTTGGATGAAATAAAAAAGATCTTTAGGGTCATGTAGGCCATAAATATGGAAGGGGTGAATTTTGCTGCGTATCGGCTAAAGGGTATGGCGTACCAACAGTATGAGGAATAGGAAAAGGCAAGGGGTGAGGTTGATGATTTATCTCTGTGGGAGACTTTC
Organism: Capsicum annuum; assembly: GCF_002878395.1. NCBI lineage: Eukaryota > Viridiplantae > Streptophyta > Magnoliopsida > Solanales > Solanaceae > Capsicum > Capsicum annuum. The sequence goes on along the minus strand of NC_061119.1, from coordinate 76,560,364 downwards.
TCCAATACATTTCTAGACCACTTCTTTCCTCAGGAGTTGAGGGAAGCGAGGGTGGAGGAATTTGTTAATCTGAAATAGAGAAAGATGTCAATCAAGAAATATGCCTTAAAATTTCACAAACTATCTAGGTATGCTCTAAAATTGGTATCTAATATAAGGGCCAGGATGAGAAAGTTCACTTCAAGACTATCTCATGAGTTGATCCTTGAAAGCAAGACTACATTGCTGATTAAGAACATGGATATCTCTAGGTTAGTGGTTCATATGTAATAGGTAAAGGAGAAAAAGAGGAAATAGTTAGAGGTAGGGGAAAAACAGGGTGAGAAGTTCACATTCTCTGAGTAGGGTGGACAACAATAGAATGTTAGGGATAGTGGTAAGTAGCTAAAGTAGTTGGGAGATAGGCATCAGCAGGGTGGCGATAACTTTAGGGCATAAGTTGCCTAATCTCAGGCTAGTAGGGATCATTCGGCCTTATCATGTACTTCTTATAGGTTATGTCGTCTATTACATCGGGGTTTCTATGATGAGGGGAGGGACAAGTGCTTCAAATATGGTCAGTCGAGCTCTATTCTTAGAAATTATATGGTTGGTAAGGTTGCTTTAAGAGAGAACAAGGTTATGGTTTCCTCTTTATCTACTCTTGCACCTAGGGGTACTTCTTTCGCATCTATTTTTACGTGTAATATCAGCAAAGATTGGAATAGGTTATATGCTTTTGCATCCCAAAAGGAATTAAAGGCATCGCCTGATGTCGTGAATGATATGTTACAACTCTTTTCTTAGGATATTTATTATTTACTTGATTCAGGGTCTACTCTCTCTTACATGACCCCATGGTTGTGTATTTTAGTTTTGATCCTGAGGTTATTTTAGATCCTTTTTTGTCTTCTACCCTAATAGGTGACTATATGGTTGCTAAAAGAGTCGATATGGGGTGTGTGCTATCGGTTGGCAGTAAGTAGACTTTGGTTGAATTGTTCAAACTAGATATGGTGGATTTTGATGTTATTCTAGGTATGGATTGGTTACACTTGTGCTATGCTTTCTTAGATTGTCGAACTCATAAGGTTGTCTTTAAGTTTCGTAGGGAGCTGGTTATTGAATAGAAGGGTGGTCCCCTAGATCCTAAGGCGAGGTTTATATCATATCTTAGAGCTCGGAGGTTAATATATAAAGGGTGTATTTATCATTTAGTCTGGGTTAAGACTTTAACTTAGAATGTCCTTTTTTACATTCGGTTTCAGTGGTGAATGAGTTTCCTAAGGTCTTTCCAAATGATCTTGGTGTTCCCCCAGATAGGAAGATTGAGTTTGGGATTTATTTTGTTCTAGACGCCCGTCCAATTCTATTCCTCCTTATAAAATAACTTCGACTGAGTTGAGGAAACTTAAAAAGTTATTTAAGGATCTCTTTGATAAGGGTTTTATCTATCCTAGTGTCTCCCCATGGGGCTCACCAGTATTATCTGTATGTAAGAATAATGGTTCCCTTTGGATGTGTATTGAGTATCGATAGTTGAATAAGGTGACAGTTAAGAACAAGTATATTCTTCTAAGGATAACTGGCTTGTTTGATCAGTTGCAGGGTGCCAAATTCTTTTGTTAGATAGATCTTTGGTCTAGGTATCATCAAATTAATATTAGGGAGGTAGATATCCCTAAGACAACTTTTCAAACTCGGTATAGGCACTTTAAGTTCGTGGTTATGTCATTTGGTTTGACTAATGCCCTAGCGACATTTATGGATTTGATGAATAGGGTATTTTAAGAGTGAGGTAGATCATTCCAATCACCTCCGTGTGGTGTTGCATACCCTGAAAGAGCAATAGTTGTATTCTAAATTCTCTATATGTCAATTATGGTTAAACGCTATCCCTTTTATGGGTCATATTATTTCTAGTAAGGGGATCATGGTAGATCCACAAAAGGTGGCAATGGTTAAGAAGTTGCCTAGACCCATGTCTCCAATCGACATTCAGATTCTCTAGGGTTTGGATGGGTATTATAGGAGGTTTGTGGAAAGATTTTTTATGATAGCTACCCCATTGACTACGTTGACTCAGAAGAAGGTAAAGTTCTCTTGGTCTGATGCTTGTGAGGGTAGTTTTAAGAAGTTGAAGGATAAGATAACTTTGGATCTGATTTTGACATTGCCTGAAGGTAATAAGGGGTTTATGGTTTATTATGATGCATCCAGGGTGGGGTTTGGTTATATTTTGATACAGCATGAGAAGGAGATAGCCTATGCTTATAAGAAGTTGAAGGTACATGAGAGGAACTATCCTACTCGTGACTTGGATTTTTAATGGTGGTGTTCTCATTGAAAATCTAGTGTCACTATTTGCATGGAGTGCACATGGATATCTTTTCTGATCATAAGAGTCTGTAATATATGTTCACTCAAAAAGAAATTAATCTCAGGCAAAGAAAATATCTTAAGCTTCTCAAGGACTATACGTGTCTTTACTACAATCCAGGTAAGGCTAGTGTTATTGGTGATGCTTTTAGTAGGTTGTCCATAGGGATTTTAGCTCATTTAGATAAGGAGAGGTAGGAATTGGTGAAGGATATTTACCATTTGGCTAATATTAGAGTTCGCCCTCTTGTTGTATGCAATGGGAAAAACCGCCCCAACATCTAACCACCTGATTATCTCCTCTTTATCTACCTCATCTGCATAGGATGATTCAGTTATATCTAATGCTCAATATTGGGAATGTTGTGCGGCTCAAGTTTTATCTTTGTGTACTTATACCTGGTGAAATCCCTGCAATGTCTGTAATATATCTCTTGAACTTTTGTAACACTGATGTCAAAGTTTCCATTTGTGGTCTTGTAAGATTTGCTGCAATAATTACTAGTAAAGTATTGTTGGACCCCAAGAATGCATACTGCAAGTAAGGTAGGAGGTCCTTCAATTCCAATACCAGTGGTTCTTTAATTGATGGTCTTGCATGAGGTGTGGTTATGTTCTTCAAGTCAAGATCTAGTTTCTTAGGGGCATATTACAAGAGCCTATGCCATGCAGTGTCTGAACCAACTCATCATACTCATCTATCCCATCACTCTCGAAGTTCATAATCACAACGACTAATGCTTCTACCTATAATCTCACCTTAACCGACATATCTGTTGCAACCACATCATCATCTACTGCATCAATCACTTCTACCATTCTTATATCATCAGGCTGTTGAATTGTCATGGATATATTAAATACTATTTGCTTATCATTCCATTTGAAAGTTATCTTCTCTAGGTTTATATCAATCGACGCCCAAATAGTGGATAAGAAAGGTCTATCCAAGATAATCAGAGAATGGGCATTCACTTCACTGTCTAAAATCATGAAATCTGTTGAATAAGTGAATGAAGCCACCTTCACTTCTACATTGCACATAATACCTATTGGCTTCTTTGTAGATGAATCAGCCATCGACAACCTTGCAGATGTAGGCTTTAGTTCTTCTAACCCCAATACTTTATATATCACCAATGGAATTATACTTATTTCTGCTCCCGTATCACAAAAATCCTGATTAATGTCTTAAGGCCCAATAGAACATAGAATGGTGACTGCACCTGGATCTCCGTTCTTTTCTATTGATGGTGCATGAAAATCTGTACTAAACTACTACACTATATCTTGGAGCCCTCCTGCTACCCAGTAGTCATCGTCATCACTCCTAAAATCATTATCACTACAAGTTAACTTCTCCAATTCATCTTCAGGTGGCTCACCTGCAACAATATTTTCCTTATTTAGCTCATTAGTAGTGGGAAAAAAGTTCTTATCCGGTGGGGAATCACTCCCCATATTAGTAGCCAAATAATGAACCAGTGTTGGAAGATTCGTTATATTGTCTCTTGGAAGTACTCCTAACTATCTCTCAGTTAAAGCAAAAGAGATTCACCCATACTATTGCTCCAACTACTTGATAGTAGTTGTATGTGACTCAACCTTCTGGGGCAATCCTAAAACATTGGCCTTGAGTTCTTTAAGGAAAGTTTCTTGACTCTTTTGACCCTTCATCAGCTTAGCCAACATCTCTTCTATTATCAATTCTTCATCTCATATGCTAAGTGGAATGTATTTATCTCTATCATTATAGTTTCGACCTTGATTCCCTTGCCCTTGGGCTTGGAAACCCGCCAACTGACGATCCACATACTTTGCCTACTCCTGTAACTTAGATTCATGCACCCTAGATGTTGTACCCTATACCTCTACTGCATTAACCTTTGCAAAATTTATTGTTGCAAATTGTTTGGCCAACGCACCAATGTTTGTCCTCACTAGTGAAATCTCCTGATCTACAACATCCTCAGCTACTCTCAAATCACCAGAAGCTCCAACAACATAACTGTCAGAACCTCTCTCAACCTCTTGAGTTTTCCACCCTCAGTTTGTTAATGAGATCTGATCTATAATAATCGAAGCCATCTCCTATCGTAATATCATGAAGGCTCCTTCGTAGATAGTGTATGCCATTACTCTGAAACTGATAGTCAGGGCTCTATAAAAGATCTCCAACAAGCTTGTCCCTAAAATCTGGTGGTTAGGCTCTATGCTGTGCTTCTTCTTGAACCTGAACCAGGCCTCATACATAGGTTCTGACTACAGCTGCTTGAGTTTATAAATCCCATCCTTGATCTACAATACTCCTGACAGAGGAAAGAATCTTTTCAAAAACCTCTTGGAAGTTCCCCTATCCATAAAGTTGTCTCTCCAGTAAGAGAGAAGGGAAACAACCCCAATATCAATGCCTCCTGATCTACCCAAGGTATGGTATATAAAGTGCAGATCCTAATAAAATTGTCCAGATGCATGTTTGCATCATTTGTAGGCAACCCTGCAAACACACCTTCAAGTATAAGAGCTGAATCATAGCACTAGAAAGGTTGAACTTGACATCAAGGGAAGAACATGAGTAATGAAAGCTCCAGCCTCTTTCGTCTCAACGTATTCCATATCTTCTTCCTTATCATCATACGATTGAATATACTGATATACTGGGATCACTTGAGGTCGGCCTCCTCTGTTTCTATTTTGGTTTGCACCGAGTATTGCTTGGTGCTATGCGATTTGTCTCTGCTCAACTAACTCTAACTCCCAAGCTATGCGTTGAGCTTTTGATATTACCATCTTCTCATTTCCATCTTGAGCTAAAAGCTTACCAGTCTGTAGGTTGACGATGTCCTAAACTCCTTTAGGGGGAGGGGGAGATAATATATCATGAACCCTTTCAGGAAGTTCATCTCTTTTCTTCTCAGACATCCTACAAGGTGTTTGTAGGATCCTCTCTGGGTTCGGATTTAGTGAAAGTAAGGGATTGCCTCTACTCTGTGTGCTAGGAATACACCGGCGTATGCCTAACTAAGAACAAAAAGTAAAACCCAAATAATGCAATGACTCAAATAAAAAATCAACATCGTATTCCCCGGCAACTGCGCCAAAATTTTGATGACGTCGAAACGACATCTCTTATCAGATAATGATACAGTCGCTGTCAAAATATAGTAAGCTAATGAAGGTTGGGTTCGAATCCCAAGGGAATACATTGACTCATTGATTTCAGATGCTTTAATCGACAAGTAAGAACTGGAAAAGTAAATGGGGGATTTGAATGAAAATACTGAACAAAGAGAAAATATCAATATCGGTTGTGATTAGTATTGGTGAACACTAGGATTGTGTTTCCCCTGGATTTTTAACTCCGCAAGATTATCATGCTATGTTGAACCAACTTGATACCTTGCATGCAGAATCAATAAGTTATGTACCATCTACAATCTTTTGGACTAGTAGACAGATTTCACCCTTTACCTTTTGAGTCTAAGGATGTTGCATTACTAACCCTTATCTTGATCCCAATTAACTATTGCCTTTTGAGTCTCTAGTTATTATATTAAATCTAACTATCTTGTGTAGATAATACCTAGTGATTGGATCGCCAACTAAACTCCAAATTACTATTGTCATTATCTTTTCCTAGTCATTACTTATCTTTTGGAGTAAGTAACAACAATTAGGAGGGATATTAACGTTGGCCACCGCTGAAATCTATTATAGTAAAGATAATCCAATGCATGCCATAGGTATTGATTCAATTCAACAATCGCACTTCCCCTACTTTGTCAATCCGCCAGGGTTTCTACAATCCTAGCTATGGGTTTTAGCCACTCATACTTGTGAAGAAATCAATATCATTCATAGTTTTAAGCATAGATGATATAACAATGATAAAAATTGTAAGAACCCATAACCCATATTGAATTAATCAACTGAAGTCAATACACACAAATCCCAAGATCAAAATCAAACTTGGAATAAAAATATGTTTGTTAATATCAAAAATGCGTAACTTCTACTAGAAAACATATAAAGGGTATTTATATTACATGAGGAAACCCTAAAACCAAAGCTTGAATGAAATAGGAGAAAACAGAGTCGGTGGGCACATGTGGTCCATACCCAGGATTTGACAATAGGAGTAGGTAATAAATGTGGTCTTGGCCCTAGGCGCAGGTACAAACTGCAGGTATCGGATGGAAAATATCCTGTAAGTTAGCTCTCAAGATTTTGGAGTTCTGGCACTTTCTTTGCCTAGTTGCGGTCCATAGGTCCTACATGAAGTCCATAGGTTGACTTAGTAGGTGCCGAGAGTCATCTTTTTAGCTCTTCTTCTATTCTCGAACATGCTTTGATCACGATTAAGCTGAAAAGTGTCCCGAACGTCCATAATTGCTCAAAAAATAGGCTAAAACACTTTTTTCACCTTTTTCACTAACTTATCATCCAAAACATGATTTCCTGCAAACCATACCCAAAAAGTATCATATCTAACAAAATAACCTCAGAAACTTGCATATTTTCCATATTTTAAGCATCAAAAGTGCCATATCTCTATAGCACATCATGCCCGACTCTCTAACCACCTTCACTGAATCCAAAGAAAGTGTCTCAGTACCAGTATCATGAACATAAGCCACAAATGATAGGCATCCCTTCTCAACTAACCTCTTGGCCTGAATGATTGAAATCACCTTCTTAGGATACAAACTCTGAACACCACTCTACTCTAACCTCGAACGATCAGACATAGCCGAAGTAAATATCTTGGCATGACAGTCCAATATACCATGACAGGGAGAAAGCCAATCCATGCCTAAAATTACGTTAAAATCAACCATATCGAGGATAGTCAAATCTTCCCAGGTATCCCACTCTAAAATAGAAACAATACATGATCGATATACCCGATCCACCCCTAAGGAATCACTACTTGGGTAGAAACACAAATAGTCACAACTATAGACTCACATGTCATATCAAGGCTAGAGGCAAAATATGCAAACACATAGGAGAAAGTAGAATTAGGATCAATTAACACCGAAATATGTCAATGATAAATTGAGTCGATACTTTTAATAACTACGTCAAAATACTTCGCCACGGATTTACCATGAAAAGAATAATAGTGAGATATATCATCTATTGCCCGAGTCACTCCTCTACCACCTTCCCTGCAAGATAGTGGTTCACCTCTACTTCCCTGAGGTCTACTCTGACCCTAAATGGGGGTGCTGCTGCTCTAGGAAGATCCTGATAACCATGTTGTGGACTCCCCTATCTATATGCTGGACAATCCCTCCAAATATAATTTGGACTACCTATCATGACCCAAAAACCAAGGTTCATGATGGCACTTATCGCGGCAAGCCTTGAAAAGTAAGCCTATTACCCAAACTGATATAAAATGAGAAATTAAAACCAAAACCCAGGCAAGACTCCTCGAATAGAGTAGAACCCCACTTATATAGTAAAAGTGGAAAGACATAGTCAAGATATGATACCATATCCTAAAACCCAGTGTGACAGTGTAAGAACTAACTAGTAGAACTCGAATGTCAAAATACACAAGATAGACAAAAAGGAGTAACTCTATCTCAAACTACTAATAAAGATATAGTCTTTATGAGAAAAAGGTAGAAGTCAACTTTGGGAGCATAGATCAACTTCTACATTAAATGGGATCCAAGCACCACCTGAATCAATGGCCATGTGGCACACTCGTACCTGGATCTACACCAAAAGGGCACAGTACGGATGAGTACGGTACACTTGTACTCAGTAGGTATCATAGACCAACTGAGTAAAGTAGAAACTAAAGCATATAAACACAAACTATAAGCACATCACTGGTAATAAAAAATGTCCCAAACGGAAGCCCACACCGTCTGCATTAACAATTCGAATACACATACATATAACACTAAGAGGTAGAGAATAGAAGATCAAATATACAGGTACTTTAAATACATGTATATAAAGATAGAACAAATGAAAAGATATCAAATCAAAGAAAGAAGTACAATCATAGCATAAACACAAAATATGAAGTGCAATGAAGATGATGATAATGGTGATGATGTGATATACTAGGTCATCGCATAACCTCCAGATACACCTACCGAGCTGTGCTCCCAAGGTAGGACCCATGGGGTGTTCATCAACCCATGTAAAACCAATATTCAATACCATTATCTATATCTCCTCTCTGGCACGTACATCGGTAGAGGGTTTTAAAAATGTCATGTTTTTTGTTAAAAAAAGCCAGTATTTCCAGTATTTCTAGTATTTTCATAGTGGAACCAATGTTCATGAATGAATATGATATGAGGATGTAATGCTCACAATGAACCAAAATGAGAATATCCAATATCCAACCAATATACCAACCAAGTGGGCCAAAAATTCACCCAAATAAACCAACCATCCATGATCCGATATAGTCTAGAAACTATCAAGTGAAACATGCAAGATAATGGCATAGATACCATATAAATCCCAAAATCTAGGCTTTTCCCCACCAAAAGGAATAAAACCAAATATGCATATATCGATACCGGGCTACAACATCATATAAGACCCCACACGGTCATACATATAGAAAATAGTATCTCACAATCACCAAACACTATCCACATAGGCCCCTACACGAGCATGTAAATCATCTAACACAAATTCCATGATACAACCCTATACCCATGACATGGTTTTACATTAATATTAACTACCCAACCTAGTCAGAACAAAGTTAAGCGATAACCTTCCTTGAGAACTAAAAATCAATCCCGAAATCCTTCAGTACGTAACTTTCCCATTGCGAACAAACCTAAAATCAACTAAATCATACAAATATAGAATCTATGCATCAAAAGGAATCCCAAAACTTTCATATTGCCTACTTTCAAATCGGGGTCAAAATGGACCCTCAAAATGGGTTTTTAAAAAAGGGTAAAACTAGAATTTTTGTCCAAAAGTATATTTTTCAAGATTAAAGAAACTCATAGGAGAAAAACCAATTGAAAATGGGTTGAAATTTGTGTTTTAATCAAAGAACTTTTATTTATAGGACTTGCAGGCTGAAATCCCCAAATTTTACCTTTCAATTCTTCAATTGAAGAAGAATTGAAGAAATGGAAGAAATTGTTCGAAAACTCAAATCTCAAGCTCCAAGTATCGAAAGTAGTCAAAATTTGAGAAAAAAGTATTTAAATATACTAGGTATCCTAAAGCAGACCATAGGATGCTTTAGCACCCAGGTGCCACTAAACTAATACCGAAGCGAGGGTGGCAGTCTGCTAAAGCAAACCTTGGGCCACTTTAGCTGTAGGCGCTAAATCTCCCAGTTTACCGCTTTAACATTACTTGTTAGGTACCCAGGGCTGCCTTAGCACCAAAAGGCCAAAAAAGCGCCCAAAGGGCCGCTTTAACGGTCACACCAGCAACTATGCACCAATTGAAGACTTAGAGCATTCCAAGTCTTCGCGGACCCTTCAGGATTCATTCGGAGTCCCAAGAATTCAAACAAAATATGCTACCCTATCAAATTTGACACTCCAAACTCAATGATGATATCATATTTTTGAAAAAACATCTTTTTCACAAAGTTGAACCCAAAACCCAATTTCATATCTTTTCAAACTAATGGTTGAAATGAGATATAAAAGCCATTAAACCATATCAACCATGATACCAACATAAAATCAACATTTCAAATCTACTGGCATTGTCTATTTTTTCCATCTGACGCACATATCGATAAATATTTACTGAAGTCAACTATAAGGCTTTTCAAGCCACCAAAAATGACAAACTCGCATGAATTACATAGAAATGCATTGGGAACTGTGTCAATCATCCCCATAACCCAGAAATACCACAATGCAATCATGGGGAGGGTTAAAATTGTCAAATCATGCAGACATATATATGCCACTCAAATAACCAAAAGTTAGGTCATTACATCATCCACCATTAAGAATCTAGTTCATCCTCGAACTAAAGCCAAGAGAAATACCTGAACAAAAAAATAGCTTGGGATAACTACCATGCATATCAGACTCAACATCCTAATTAGTATCATCTACAGGTCGATATTTCTGCTAGACCTTAACCACTAGAATATCTCTAGAATGCAACTGCCTAACATCGTTAGTTAAAATGGAGACCGGCTCCTCAACAAAAGATAACTGCTCACCTAATTGGACTGAATCCCAAAGAATGACATGAGACTCTTCTGGAATGTAACACCGAAGCATGGAGACATGAAAAAATTAATGAACATATGAAAATTCTAGGGGAAATATTAACTTATAAGACATATCCTCAATAGTTCAAAGAATCTCAAATGGTATAATATACCTGGGGTAAAGCTTGCCCTTCTTCCTAAACCTCAACACACCCTTCCTAGGTGAAATACGAAGAAAGACATGATTACTAACACTAAATCTCAAGGCATGAAGTCTACTATCCACATCAAACTTCTGCCTACTTTGAGCCGCTCAAAGTCTTTCTTGAATGACTCGAACCTATCTAAGTACTCACGAAGCAAGTCCACACCTTAAGGTCTAATCTTTGAAATATGAAACAACCAATAGGAGAGAGACAAAGCTAAATTACAAAGCCTCGAAGGAGCCATCTCAATACTGGAATCGTAGCTAATATTATATGTAAAATTTACCAAGGCTGGATACTACTCTTAACCTAAATAGTTTGCTCCGACATTCTACTAGTCTAGGGTGAAAAGCTCTTCTAAGATTAACCCGGGCACCCAACTCCTCCTATAATGTCTTCCAAAAATGAGATGTGTACGTTGAACCTCGATCTGAGATGATAGACACTGGCGCACTATGCAGAAACACTATCTCATGAATATAGGTATAGGATAACCTCTTAGCACTGAAGAAAACCTGTACTGGAATAAAATAAGAAAATTTGGTCAACCGATCTACAATGACCCAAACACTATCAGATCTATGAGAGGTATGAAGAAACCCAGTCACAAAGTCTATAGTGATCCATTCCCATTTCCATTCAAGAATGGGTAACCTCTGAAGCAAACCACCGATCACAAATGCTCAACTTTTACTTGCGGCAATATATGCAACGAGCTACAAAATCTGATATATCCTACCTTATATCATCCATCAATAATGCTATCTCAAATCACGATACATCTTAGTCACTCCTGAATTGATGAAATATCTTGAATAATGAGCCTTCTCCAAAATAGATATAATCAAATCACTAACTCTCGGTACATAAATTCATCCACAACTCCTCAAAACATCATCTAGAACAAGTGATGCTTCCTTATCCTCACCACTCAACACCTTATTCCAAATTACCTCCAACCTATCATCATCAAATTGATGAGCTTGAATCTACTCCATCAAGAAGACCTAGCCTCTACGAATGCCAAAACACACCCTGATGTCTAAATATTAAACCTAACCTTCTGGTTAGCCAAAGAATGAACCTTTATGTCCAAAGTCTATTCCTGAGTCAAAAGATGCGCCAAGCTACCCTTGCTAGTCGACTTTTGGTTAAAGGCAGTTGTAGCCATAGTAGCCTTACCCGGATGATAAAGAACTGTCAAGTCATAATCCTTAAACAACTCAAGCCAACAATGCTTCCTCATGTTAAGATCTCACTGGGTTATAAAATACTTAAGTCTATGATGATCCAATAAAATCTAAGAACGAACTCCAAACAAATAGTGCCTCTACCACTTCAAAGAGAAAACAACCATGCATAACTCCACACCTGACCCAACACCAAAAGATTCACGAAAGATGGTAAAATCCACACCCTTCTTGAGCTTTTGAAAGCTTGCTTCACAAGCATCGGACCACTAGAAAGAAATATTTTTTTTTTCAATATTTTCAATGGAGTTGTAATAGATGAAAAACCCTCAAGAAAATGTTGATAGTAACCTGCTAAATAAAGAAAACTCCAAATCTCAGTAGGCAAAGTAGGCCTAGTTCAATCACGAACCACTAAAATCTTGGCTGGATCAACCATAATACAATCCTTGGTCACCATGTGATGCAAGAAAAAGACAAACTCCAATGAAAACTCAAACTTATAAAACTTTGCATACAACTTCTCATCCCTCAATCTCTGAAGTATAATCTGTAAATGGCTAAATAAACAAAGATATTAATTATAAATACAATGACAAAGGTGTCAAGATACAGTCAAAATACCTGGTTCATCAACTCCATGAACACGACTTGGGTGTTTGCCAACCCAAAAGACATGACCAAGAACTCATAACGGCCGTACTGAGTTTGAAAATCTATCTTTAGAATATCTAAAGCTCTAATCCTCTACTGGTAATACCCAGACCTTAAAACGATCTTTGAAAATACCACAGCACCCTAAAGATGATCGAACAAATCATCAATACTAGGAAGAGGATAGTTATTCTTAACTATCATATTGTTCAACTGCTTATAATCAATACGCATATGCATAGACCTTTTTTTTTTTACAAACAAGCTAGGTGTACCCCAAGATGATACATTTGGTCGGATAAATCCCTTTTTAACAACTTCTGCAATTCTTTAATTTCTTTAACTCTTCTAGGGCCATCCTATAGAGAGGAATAGAAATGGACTTAGTTCCTAGATTAACATTATTAGCAAAGTCAATATCACAATCTAGAGGTAATCCAGGCAAATTTGTATAGAAACATCCATGAATTAATGGATAATACAAATATAATCCAAAGATTGAGGTAAAGCAACACTAGTATCACGAATATGAGAAAAATATAATGGACACCCTTATCAACCAAGCAATGAGACTAAGAAAAGATATAACTCTCTTGTGGCTCGACTGATGAATACCCTTTCAAGCTATCCTGGCACACCTGATGAAGGTAAAGTCAAAGTCTTAGCATAATAATCTAGGATAGCATGATAGAGAGCTAACTAGTCCATACCTAGGATAACTTCAAAATCTTCCATATCTAATATAATCAGATCTTCCGAGGTCTTATGCCCAGCAAAAGTCACAACCAAAGATCGGTACAGTTGATCCATCACTAAACAGTCTTCTGCGGGGGTAGATACATAAATAGGCACATCAAGAGGCTCACAAGAAGAATCAAACCTAAGGTAAACTATGCATACACATAAGAGAAAGTTGACCCCAAATAATATAACACAGATGCATACCTAAAAAAACATAGACTATACTTGAGATGACAGCATCGGAGGTCTCTACCTCTGGCCTGACAGGTATAGCATAACATTTACCACGTGCACTACCTCACTTGGTAGTCCTTTGACCACCACCACTATTTCTGCCTCTCGCACCCTTAGTAGAACCTCTACCTCTCCCAGCTAATATAGGAATAACTCTAAAGACACGACAGGGACAATCCCTGGCCAAATGGCTAATCTTATCACACATATAACAAACCCTATAGCCTAGCTCGATAGAAGGAGGTATGACTAAACTAAGACGACCTCCTAAAGCAACTAAACCAAGAGACCCATCACTTGAACTCTACAAGGCTTCCTACACTGGTCTACCATAATACCTGAAAAATCTCTAATATCTTTACCTTGAGAGATGCAACCTCTAAACTTACCTTAATGGTACATCCTCTTAGCGCCTCCCTGAGATGCTCAAATAATAGACTTAGTCATCTTAACATGATCTATAATACTCTGAAATGATGCTCCATATACTACTATCTAAGTCATATCACGTTGAAGAGAAATATCCCCCTTCATAAACTTCCAAATCATTTCAGATTAGGTGGCAATACTAGCATAAGAATATCTAAACAAGGTATGGAATTGTTCCTTATACTCCGCAACAGTCATGGAGCCCTTCTCCAAGATATCAAGGTTATCTCTCATCTAATCCCTTAAACTGAAGGACACAAATTTGTCTATAAAGGCCTCTATAAACTATTCCTAAGTCATTTTCAGCGAACTAAGAGGTCTGTAACCAATAAGTAAACTCCACCAATCTCTAAATGCATCTTTCAACTAGTACATAGAATAAGAAACCACATACATTTTAAGAGAACCAAGGTTATACAACTTCTCATAATAATCCATCAAAAACTCATAGGCATCATTGCCTAGAACACCATTGAACCTGGAGGATCCTAATGAGTAAACCTTTCAAACCACTTTTAATCCTCAGAAGACATAGCAATATTTCCAATAATAAGAGGCATATTAAATTTGACTGGCTAAAAATCCATCTGAGGAGGAATCATAGATAAAGGCTGAACTCTGGACTTAAAAATACCATACTCAGATACCGACACTAAAGAGGAACCATACTCGAGGTTTGTAGAGTACCATAAGTATATGTTGGTACAACAGAAGGATCCATACTTGGAATTAGAGGAACACCAAAATCAGACTCTAGCACAAATAGAGGTGTAATATTCAAAGCTGGAGGAACACCGGGTGCACTCAGAGAAGTACCCTCTATCCAGGTCAATAAGCGAACCAGTAACCCTTTATGACCGGATAAAATAACTCGATAGAACTAGAGTAGGGCCCATATCTCTAGCATGATTATCTAGAGGCTCAGGGAAGAGTTCCTAGTGTTATATCTAGATAGGTAGATCCTCATGCTCGTCCTGCACATCAAGCCTGACTAGAGCCCGACCACGACTCATAACTCTCCCTCTAGACTAGACTTTCTCCTCAGATAATGGATTCAAATCTCAAGTCTCACTAGATCTAGTCCTCACCATTTGTATAGAAAGAGTGAAATATAACTTAGAACATAGGGTAGAAAATATCCACATAACATAGAATAAAATAAGGGACGTTTATTAAAGATGTCTTATAGCCTCTCGAAGATAGATACGAACATCTACATACCAATCCGAATGAATTTATTAGATACCCCATTCTTATACAATTGAGACCAATAACCTAGCTACTCTGACACTAATTTGTCAGGACCTAAAAACCAAGGGTCATGATGGTACTTGTCGCGAAAAGCCTTGATAACTAAGCCTATCACCCAAACTAGCATCAATAAGAAATCAATACCAAAACCTAAGAAAAGGCTCCTAGAATAGACTCGAACCCTACATATATAGGAAAATCAAAAATACACAGTTAAGATACCATATAATATCCCAAAACCTGGTGTCACAATGTAACAACTAACTAGTACAACTCGAATGTCAATATATATTGGATAGCCAAAATGGAGTAACTCTATTTCTGAATATAAATAAAGACATAATTTGGCTGAGAAAAAGGTAGAAGTCAACCCCAATAATGTAAAGATCAACTCTGTGTGCATCGGCTCAGCGAGGAGACATATTTTGTCATGTGAAAGCATGAGTTTAGGCAGCTAGGGACAATTATAATCATGATAGATCATAAAAGAACTGATGATTCCTAATTTGTTCTGTAGCCTCTTGCTCATAAATATGGTACAATAACACTTATGATCAAGACTCTACGTAATGTGGCTTACCTAATTCCCTAGGACTCTTCAAAACCTTAGGCTCTAATACTAAGTTTGTAACGCCCTAAGAGTGTCCCCTAGATGTCACACGGTACTTAGGACTACGAGTAGCCCCAAGCTAACCCATGATATCTTTTTAGCTCAAAACTCACACAGTAAGGATGGTAAACATAAGAAGAAAACAAAAGATAAAAAATTTCATAACTTAAAGTAAATATTCAACTTATAAATCTTTACACAAACTTTTTCAACTTAAGCTTACACATAGTCTGACAAGCCTCTACTATAGAATAGAGAGCCACTGGGACAGACCCCAACTGACCCGTACATAAACTGAAATCAATGTCTAAATACTCCCATTAAAGAAAACACAAATTTAAAAGACTGGGTCCTCAAACTATGAGGACTCACCGAATGTCAGGATGTAGGTAATGATGCCGAAGTAACTCGTACTGCTGGAAAAAGGCACCAAAACCTACATCATAAGACAATGTAGCACACAGGCATATATATTGATCAATAGTTCTAGAATGTACTGTGTATGTAGGGGTGAATGCATATTTAAAACAATGTTGAAAATATATATAAGCTTTTAATCTGTGCATGCTAAACATAAATGACTCACCATGGACTTAAGTAAAACTTAAGACTACAAATTATAAACTTAGAGTATAAAGAATATTAATAATCTTAGTGAGCCATTACACTTAGTTTCTTAAAATCATTACTTTTAACCTTGCTTATGGGAGATTCTTCTAACTGACATAAACCATGTGAGCTACCATAGAGTCCAAACCTTACCCACATTGGGCAGAGCTGTTCTACCCTTGCCATCAGAATAGAACCTTTTTTTAGTGATCACTATTCTTAACTTCATCTATATTGGAAAAAATCTTAACCTACATTGGCTCATAGTTTCTAGGAATTTAGGATACGCTCATCCACATTCCCTTCTCGGAGCTAAATACAACTCCTAGAATACTTATATGCTCATACTTTAGGAAATCCACCTTAAAATAGCAAAAGGGTTTGTTTACTACAAATCAATTATGCTTTTCTTTGCTTGAGATCATAATCAAGATAAATAGTCGTGGATTTTAAGTCTTGTCATTGAATCAAAAGATCAAACTTCCTAGAAAACTTAGTGATTATTCTAAAGCCTTAAATCTCATATTTTCTTTCATATAACTTATAGTACAATATCATGCTTTAAACTCAATTGGAAATCTTTAATAAATGTTTTGAAATCAAACTCATGATAGTCAAATCATAATAGAAAATCTTCAAGTCAAAATATAGATAGATGAGAAAATGTATGCACTTTAATGCTTCAATCACATGATAATTTCATAAACTCAAAATAAGATAATTCGGGTATGAACCCGAATTGCAAATCATATAACTTTAACTTTAAAACAAGTTTTGGGAACAAGGATGAAAGAATATTCTTGTTCATAAACCCCGCATACCTTAATGTTCTCAGCTTAGTGAAGTAAACTTGACCTTTTAAACTTGGAAGATGTTCTTGAGAAGAAACCCTAATCTTGTCCTTGAGAATGGAAAGAGAGTTTGTCTAGTTTACTCGACAGAAAAGAGAAGAAAAGTAATGCCCCTCATTGTTAAATGTCGTGGGTTAGGTGTTATAAGCGGTAAAAGTCTAAAAAGCCCCTTAACTTAACTTCTCAGAATTTACTCACCACTTCTTATGATTTTATCTTAGGACTCATATGGAAAGGTACGACTAGGCATCATAAATTGTAAGATGGATAGAATCAGAAGAAAGTATACACTGATCAACTTACGAGCTCTACCTACGACTCGTATCTTCATCATAGGACCCTTAGCCCCCAATTTGTATCTTAGACAGTATCTCAAGGAGGATACACTGATGTTCTTATGACTTAGCCTCATACGACTCGTAACTTTCTTGATGACTTCTAGGGTCAAATTATAACTTGAATAGATTTCCAGCCATACCATACTGATTTTGGATACAATTTCAACATGCCACTTATATACTGTGTATATGACTCAAAAGATGAGTCGTATAATGGGCAAAGAACTTTCAGAGATGGGGTATTATAATATCTCCCTCTTAGAAACATTCATCCATGAATATGGAGTCCTTTAGGACTAGGAAAAGGATCAACCATACTAACAACCAACTTATAAACAAGCTTACATCTATCTTAAGGATCCAACCATACACCACATGTGATACGACTCAAGAATACTTAAACAGACTTATAAAGAGAGAGTCTTGGCTGCAAATAACTATGTACCTTCAGTAGGAATTGAGTTGAAAGAAAAGAGATGAGGATACTTGGCCAACATATTTGCTTCAGCTTCCCAAGTAGCTCCTTTAACTATTTGGTTTCTCCAGAGAAGTTTCACTGATGCTACCTCCTTATTCCTTATCCTTCAAAATTGCCTATCAAGTATCTCTATAGGAATCTCCTCGTACGATAAATTATCTTTGACCCCTACTCTTTTTAGGGGAACTACCAAGGATAGACTTCCAATACACTTCTTAAGCATTGAAACATGGAACATTTGATGAACCACATCTAACTCTAACGGAAGATTTAATTCATAAGACATTACTCCAATACGCTTCACTATCTCATATGAACCAACAAATTGTGAACTCAACTTCCCTTTTTTTCCAAATCTCACTATCCCATTCATTGGCGACACCTTAAAGAATACCCAATCACCCATTTCAAACTGGAGTACTCTTTTTTTTACATCAGTATATGACTTTTGATGATTTTGAGTAGTCTTCAACCTTTCACAAATCAACTGAACCTTTTCCATGGCTTTAATAATAGAATCCATCCCAATTAAAGCCGTTTTACCAAACTCAAACCATCCTATAGGTGATCGGCATCTACACCCATACAATTCTTCAAATAGAGCCATTTGAGTGCTGGCATGATTACTGTTATTATAATCGAACTCAATCAATGATAAATGATCATCCCAACTCTCTTTAAAGTCTAAAACACAAGCTCTTAACATGTCTTATAATGTCTGCATTATGTACTCATCATAACCATTAGTCTGTGGGTGAAATGCAATACTAAGCTTAACCTTTTATACCAAGGCCCTTATATAAAGATTTGCACAACTACAAAGTGAACTGCGTGCCTCTATCTGAAATAATGGATAAGGGTATCCCACGAAGGCTTACTAACTCCTGGATATACATTCTGGCATAGTCTCCGCTGTGTCTGAAGTCTGGACGAGTAGGAAATGGGCTGACTTAGTCATTTAGTCTACTATGACCCAAATCAAGTTATGCTGAAATCTCATCTGAGGTCACCCTGTGTTGAAATCCATATTCACTGCTTTCCACTTCTAAGTGGGGATACTAATCTCTTGCAAAGTACCACCCGATCTTTGGTCTTCAACTTTAAGTTGCTGACAATTGGGAAACTTCACTACAGACTCAACTATGTCCCTCTTAATACCATTCCACCAATAAATTTCTTGTAAGTCATGGTACATCTTAGTAGCACCTGGTTGAATGGAATACCTCGCACTATGATCCTAGGCTAGCATCTTTTCTCTCAACCCTCTATATTTGAAACATAAAGTCTACCTTGATATCAATGTGTGCCATATCCCCCTTGGGGGGAAAACCTCAACCTTCTATTGTAAGACTGCTTCTAATGTATGGTTAAGGATGGGATCATTCTGCTGCTTCTCTTGCACTTCTACTACCAGCTTTGAACTACCACTCCCCCATCATCAGTGTCGAGCAAACGAACTCCTAAATGGGATAATCTATACACGTCTTTGGCTAATCCTCATCCTTTCTCCTTCACATAGGCAACAACACACATGGATAACCTACTTAATGTGTTAGCCATCATGTTGACCTTACCCGAATGATAGAGAACACTTATGTCATAATATTTTAGAAACTCCTACCACCTTATTTGATAAAGATTCAGATCTCACTGAGTAAATACATACTGAAGACTTTTATGGTCTGTAAAAACATCAACATGCACACCATATAGATAGTGCCCCAAATTTTTCAAAGCAAAACCACAGCAACTAACTCCAAATTGTAAGTTGGGTAATTCTTTTTGTGATCTTTGAGTTTCCTAGATGCGTAGGCTATCACTTTCCTAATTTGTATCAACATACAACATAACCTGACTTTACAAGCATCATAATACACTACAAACCCATCTAACCCTTCTGGCAAAGCTAACATTGGAGCTGATGTCAATCTATCCTTCAACTCTAGGAAACTGTTCTCATACTTATTCGACCATATAAACTTCACCTTCTTTTGGGTAAGCTTAGTCAATGGTGCAGCTATAGAGGAGAACCCTTCGACAAATCTTCTGTAGTACTCAGCTAAACCCAAAAAGCTCATGGTATCGGATGGTGTGATCGGCCTAGGCCAGTGCTTTACTGCATCAGTCTTTTAAGGATCTAAATAAATACCAACCCCTGAAATAACATGCCCCAAGAAGGTAATAGATTCCAACCAAAACTCACATTTACCAAACTTTGCAAACAACTGATGGTTCTTAAAGGTCTGCAACACTATTGTCAAATGGTCTACATACTCTTCCCCAATTTTGGAATACACTAGTATGTCATTAATAAAAATAATGACAAACATATCCAAGTACTGCTTAAAGACCCTGTTCACCAAATTCTTAAAGGTTGCAAGAGCATTTTTCAGTACAAACGACATAGCACAAACTCAAAATGGTAATACCTCATTCAAAAAGCTATTTTTGAAATGTCCTACTCCCAGAATTTTAACTGATGATACTCCGATCCAAGATCAATCTTGGAGAACTACCTGGCACCCTAAATCTGGTCGAACAGATCGTTAGTTCTAGGAATGGGATAGTTGTTCTTGATGTTGACCTTGTTTAATTGTCTATAGGCTATGCACATTTTGAGAGTACCATCTTTTTTGCACATGAAGAGAACTAAA
The DNA here is from genome assembly GCF_002878395.1 of Capsicum annuum. NCBI lineage: Eukaryota > Viridiplantae > Streptophyta > Magnoliopsida > Solanales > Solanaceae > Capsicum > Capsicum annuum. The sequence continues at coordinate 76,539,579 of NC_061119.1, read as the reverse complement.
GTGCCCTACAAAGATACACTGGGTCTGATGAAATCTTTATCTAAGAGGTCCGTAAGCTATTTTTTAACTCTTTGAGCTCGGCTAGAGCCATACGATAAAGAGAAATGGAGATGGGATAAGTATCAGGAAGAAGATCAATATCAAACTCGATTTGTCTATCTGGAGGTACCCCTGGGGGATCTTTGGAAAAAACCTCCGGAAACTCATTTACGACCCAAACTGACTGAACTTTTGAAACTTCAAACTTAGTATCTTTGAATCAAACAAAATGGTAAATACACCCTTTTGATATTAACTTTCATACTTTAAGGTGAGAGATGAAATGGCCTTTGGGAGAAACAAAACTGTCCTCCCACTTAAAAACAACTTCATTAGGAAATTGGAACTTCACCATATGGGTGCGACAATCTATCGAGGCGTAGCATGCAGGGAGCCAATCTATACCCATAATAACATCGAAATCTGCTATCTCTAACTCTATTAGGTTCGCTTGTGTGATCTGATGGAGGATGGTATTAAGACACTCCCTATAGACTCATTTGGAAACAAATGACTCACCCACGAGGGTGGAAACTGAGAAAGGCGTAGAGAGATTTTCAAGACCTACCCCAAAATTTATAGGAACCAAAGGAGTAACATAAGAGAAATTCAATCCCGGGTTTAACAATACATAAACATCAAGGTGAAAGGCATGAAGCATTCAAGTAACTACATTTGGTAAACTCTCCTACTCCTGACAGGACAGTAATGCATGGACACGACCCGCCCTGGGGCCTTATTCTAATAGGCATCCCAAATCAGACCAGGACTAGAGACCACCCCTGTTACCCAACCCAACCTCCAACCTCCAACCGCCAACCCTGACTTGCCTAAATTTTAAGCATGTAACAAAATAGTGTAATAGCTCACACAAAGACTATAGGATAAGATCACAACCCAATCGAGTCCAACCCTCCCATACCACGCAATCCAATCATACCAAAATAAGGGCCATAAACTAGGCCATAACTAAAGACGTTGCAAAACATAATATAATAAACCCCAAAATGAAATTGGATTGAACAACCAACAATATTATCTAATGATGTCAGCTTACCAGCTTATTCCAATGCCAAGGCTGACAGCTATACCAATCTCGCCTTTTCCAACTCATAGAAGTATGCCTCTAAGCAAAAGAGTAATGAAATTCGGTTGGGACATGCCCCCAACCATATCCAAAACCAATATCCAAAATAAAACCAAAATGTTTAGAAATATCCATAACATGAAATAGAGCTTTCCGAAAGGATGAAAGCTCACAACTTTAGTCCAAAAACTGTCCCCAAGTCAATCACTATATAGTAGGAGTAAAACGGTCGGTTCCTGCATAGCATGGGTATATAGCCGCCAATAGACTGGGTTAGCAAGTGACCGCTAGCATGATCTCAGGGTAAGGGTTAAATAAAGCCATTTATCAAACAAGTAAAACCATCTATATGCACACAACCAAACATATATATATATATGTATGTATGCATACATAACCATGCAGGGAAAAGGGACCAAGTTTAGCATGCCTTTAAAACCTTTACCAGGGTTGTGTAGCTTTGCCGTCCTAAACCATTCACGAGCTATATGGGTTCAGCTCCCCTGCTAAAAGGGCCAAGTGCGTATAGACGTATGACCAGGTAAGTATCCCATGGGATGACTAGTACATCCCCAAAATAAAATGTGACATCATGCACACGGTCACCAAGGCCAACCTCATATCAATAAATATAAGTTTCCAGTTTTGGTCCCCTCAGGACCTCCATATTCCACGACTTTGATAAACATCCCACCATTATATCCAAATTAAAACCAGTTTCCTATAACCAAACCATTTTCCATTTATTAACCAAGGCTATTAATATGGGTATCCTCATACCAACCCTTACTTGCAAGTATCATCCATAGCTAATTATTTATAGGTTTAAGGGAACTTTCAAGTGCCCTTCCATTTACCATATTAAACCCCTTGGGAAACGTCCATGTTTCCAACAAGCATAACTAATTAGCCTTTAGCTTTCCCAAACCATTTAAACCATGTATAATTCTTTTACCAAGTTTATAACATCCAAGAGTTCCATTAAAAGAAGTCAATGTAATGAATATATCTTTATAAGCATTTTGTCAAACACATTGGGGCATAATATGACCAAAACCAATTCCAATTACCAATAAACCATTCTTATTAAATCCAATTATTCAAAACCACCATGAATGCATATGAAAGCATAATTTAAACCATGGGAAACCATAACCAACCTTTTATCATCAAAACCCCTAAATTATATTTGAAAACCAAATTATGTAATAGTAAAACCATGAAAACATTCATATAAACCATGAATTTAAGTAAAATTAACAATAAGGGAAGAGAACATGACTTAAACTAAGATGATGAAGGAAAGAAATCACCAAGACAAGCCCCAAATTGATCCTTTTGTTGAAACCCTTGCCCCCTTTCCCAAAAGCTCATTAGAGAAATATGAATGTTTAAGAAGAGTTTGTAAGTGTTAATGAATAGAATAATTGTGTAAATAACCCCTAAATAGGTTAGAAGTCATGGGACCCTGTTAGGATAAGTGCGGAAATATCCAAAATACCCCCCACTTAAGTTGCACCAAAATCCCATCGCAAGGATATGACTGACCCACACAAGTCATACCCTATGATACGATCGGTACTGGCCTCAGCCTTAGGATCAAACACTATCTAGCATATAACTCATCCAACCAAGTTGTAACCATAGCATATGATCTGTATCCCTAGCAGAATAATATACCTGGTAGATTGAACACTGCCTACCATACGAGTCCCAGGTATGATTCATACCCTGGCTTACTGCTCATGATGAGCCACTCGTACTCAGATCCAACCCAAGTAACCAAGTCTAAGATTAAGGAACCAAATGAGTCGTAACCACTAATACGACTTGTACCCCTAAGTCATGTCCATTCCAGTAACCACAATCTATCCCCTCAACCAACACTAGTCAGTATACGATTGGACCATACCATCCTTCCCCCAATAGACGGCTCGTACCCATGAGTTGTATTGGGTCTAGAGATCAAAATTCCATGAAATTTTCTAAGGTCCAAAAACTAGGGTGTTTCAGTCTCCCCTACTAGGAACATTCATCCTCGAATAACGGACAACGTAGGGATAACCACATGCTAGATTCATTTGCATTATGTTTTCAAACATATTCCCAATCTCTAACAAAGTTCAAAAAAAATAGGCAAAGATATAAATCTTTTCTTTAACAAATTCTAAAAACAAAGATGTGTTGAAGACATATACCTTCCACACGAATCCCAGGAGCAAAAAACAACTGTGAATATTTGGACTTTATGTCCTCTTTTGCTTTCCAAGTAGTTTCTTCCACCTTATGGTTTCATCAAAGAACCTTAACCGAAGCCACATCCTTGGTCCACAATCGACGAAACTTCTTATCCAAGATCTCAATGGGGACTTCTTCATAAGACCAAAAATCCGTGAGACCCAATCCCTCCAAAGGAACAACCGATGAAGGATCACCAATGCACTTCCTAAACATGGAAACATGAAAGACCAGATGAACCAAACTTAAGATAGAATGCAACTCCAGCTCATAAGCAACATTACTAACTTTTTGCACAATCTCATAAGGATCCACATTGAGAACTGAGCTTCTCCTTTTTGCCAAACTGCACTACTCCTTCATGGGAGATACCTTGAGAAAAACCTTATCTCCAACCTCAAACTCTAAGTCTCTACTCCTAACATCCGCATAGGACTTTTGGCGACCTTAAGCCTTAAGTCTATCCTGAATCACCTCCACCTTATCCATAGCCTGGTAAACCAAGTCAGGACCAAACATTTCCGCCTCACCAAGCTCAAACCAACCAATAGGAGATCTACTTCTCCTACCATACAAGTCCTCAAAAGGGACCCTACTAAAACTAGAATAATAGCTATTATTGTAAGAAAACTCCACCAAAGGTAGATGCTCAACCCAATTTTCATAATAATCAATGACACAGGACCGAAGAATATCCTCCAAAGTCTGAATAGTTCTCTCTGCTTTCCCATCCATCTGCGGATGAAAAGCAGTACCTAGACTCACCTTGGTCCACAACTCTCTCTAAAAAAATTGCTAGAAGTGAGATGTAAACTGTGTGTCATGATAAGAAATAATCAAAACAGACACCCCATCCAGCTTCATAATCTCCTGAAGATACATGTTTGCATAATCCTCCACCGAAAAGGTAGTTTGCACTGGCAAAAAATGTGTAGACTTAGTCATCCTACCACTATGACCCAAATAGAATCATATTGACTCTAAGACCGAGTAAGATCGGTAACAAAGTCCATATTGATCACTTCCAACTTTTACTCGGGCAAATCAATTTATTGATACAACCCTCCTAGAATCATGTGCTCAACCTTAACCGATTGATACACTATGTACTTGGCCACAAAATCAGCCATATCCCTCTCCACGTCATTCCACCAATAAATCTCCTTGAGATCATGATACATCTTAGTCGAGCTGGGATAAACAACATAGAGCAACTCATGCTCCTTAGTCAAAACCTTTTGTCGCAACCTATCGATATCAGGAACAAAAAATATCCCTTGGTACCGTAAAGTACCATGACCATTGATCTCAAACACCACCACTTTTTCCCATCAGTGTCATTCTTGATCTTCATCAAGATAGGATATACCATTTGCTTCTTCTTAATCTCCACACTAAGAGACGATCGAACCACATCTTGCACCACCACACTACCATCCTTGGAGTCCAAGAGGCAAACTCTAAGATTATCCAAGCAGTGAATATCCTTTACCAATTACTGCTTTTCTTCTTCCACATGAGTCAAACTCCCCATGGATAACCTACTAAGAGAATTAGCAACCATATTAGCCTTACTTGGGTGATAGTGAAGACTCATATCATAATCCTTGAGAAGCTTGAGCCATTTCCTCTGCCTGAGATTAAGCTCTTTTTGGGTGAACACATACTGTTGACTCTTATGATTAGAAAAGATATCCACGTGAACACCTTACAAATAATGCCCCCATATTTTCAAAGCAAACATGACTGCCAATAGCTCCAAATCATAAGTAAGATAGTTCCTCTTATGTACCTTCAACTGCCTAGAAGCATAAGCAATCACCTTTCTATGTTGCATCAAGACACAACCAAGCCCTACCCAAGATGCATCATAATAAACCATGAACCTATCATTGCCTTCTATCAAAGTCAAAATTGGAGCCGAAGTTAACTTATTCTTCAACTTCTCAAAACTCCCCTTATATGTATCTGACCAAGTAAACTTGACTTTTTTCCGAGTTAACTTAGTCAAAGGAGCAGTTATCGATAAAAATCTTTTCACAAACCTCCTGTAATACTCGGCTAAACCGAAGAAGCTCCGAATGTCGGATGTAGTCATAGGTCTAGGCCACCTCTTCAGCACAATAACCTTTTGTGGATCTACCATGATCCATTCACTAGAAATAATATGACCCAAGAAAGTTAAAACGTTCAACTAAAACTCACACTTGGAGAACTTGGCATACAACTGTTGTTATTTTAAGGTCTACAATACCATATGGAGGTGATTAACATGATCCACCTTAATCTTCAATTAAACTAGAATGTCATCAATGAATACAATAAGGAAGAGATCTAAATACTGATGAAAAACCTTTTTCATTAGATCCATAAATATTACCGGAGCATTAGTCAACCCAAATGACATCACTAAAAATTCAAAAGGCCCATATCGAGTACAAAAAGTTGTCTTACGGATATTCACCTCCCTAATCTTTAGCTGATGGTACCCAAGATGAAGATCTATCTTAGAAAAAAACTTGGCACTTTGCAACTGGTAAAATAGATCATCTATTCTTGGAAGAGGATACTTATTCTTGACTACCATCTTTTTCAACTACCTATAGTCAATGCACATCCGAAGGGAACCATCCTTCTTGCGCACAAACAACACTGGTGCACCCTAAGGAGATACACTAGGACGAATAAACCCCTTATCCAAAAGATACTTAAACTGCTCCTTGAGTTCTCTAAACTTAGCCGGAGTTATTTTTTACAAAGGGATAGAAATTAGATGAGTTTCCAAAATTAGATCAATACCAAACTCTATTTTTCTATCCAGAGGAACACCAGGAAGATCATCAGGAAAGACCTCTAGAAACTCATTAACCACAGGAACTGACTGAAAAGAAGGACCTTCAGAGTTAGAATCTTTAACCCAGACCAAGAGATAAAGACAACCTTAGGAGATCATTCTTCGAGCGCTACGATAAGATATAAACCTCCCTAGGAGCTAAAGAAACACCCTCTCGTTCTATAATTAGCTCACTAGAGAACGTAAAGATAACTCTACTGGTCTGACAATCCAAAGATACGTACCAAGAGTGTAAATAGTCCATACCCAGAATAAAATCAAAATCCATCATATCCAACTAAAACAGATCCACCAAGGTCTACTTGCCACCAACAGATACCACACATCCCCTATAGACTCTTTTAGCAATAACCGAGTCACCTACTGGGGTAGAAATAAAAAAAAGGATCCTAAATAATTTCTGGATCAAAACCAAAACATACAGCCACATAAGAAGTCACATAGGAGAGAGTGGACCCTAGATCAAGCAAATAATATACGTCATGAGAGAAAAGTTATAACATACCAATAATGATATCAGGTGGTGCCTTGGATTCCTGTCGGGATGCCAAAGCATACAACCTATTCCAACCAATACTAGAACCAGGAGCAGTAGCAGAAGGAGGTGCCACACCACCAGGTGTAGGAGCAGAAGATAAAGCTAACAGAATCTTATTCACCCCCATAGCGACCTTATTACCAAACAATTCTTGAGCCTATGGGCTGCCTATCCACACTTGAAGCATTCCTTCTCTTTATCGTAATAACATTGATGGGGACTACCACAAAACCCTCAAGGAGGATATAAAGAAACTGAATGACGTATACTTGCCTAAGATTGGGTACCTTGCACCTGGAAATTGTCATTACCATGATGACACCTATCGCCTAACTAATAAGGAGCACTAGCAGATGAGTAGGAACTAAAACTACCCTCTCTGATCAAGAAATCTACTCCTCTTATCCTACCTATCCCCAAACTCCACCTACTTTCTCTTTTCTTCTTCTACCTACTACATATGAACAGTCAACCTAGAGATGTCCATGTCTTTAATCAGGAAGGCAATCTTGCTCTCCAAAATCATATCCCGATTCAACCCAAAAGCAAACTTTCTTATTCTAGCCTACATGTCAGCCACTAAATCAGGAGCATACCTTGACAATTGGTGAAATTTCAAGGTATATTCCTGGACAGACATCCTCCCCTACATGAGGTTTACAAACTCTTCCATCTTTGCTTCCCTCAACCTTTGGAGAAATAAATGATCCAGAAAATCATAGAAAAGGCATACCATAAAGATGACTCCTCCACATCTCCTATATTCCTATCCCACTCTTCATACCACTGATATGCAATGTCTTTGAGCTGATAAGGTGTAAAGTTTACCTTTTCCATATTAGTAGTCTGCATCACCCAAAATACCTTCTCTATCTCATCCAAGAAGCCCTATAGATCATCCTCCACATTTACTCCAAAAAACATTAGAGTACTCATCATCATTAATTGGCCAACCCTTTTGGCCTCAACAAACAAAGCACCAGACACATCCCACTAAGCCTGAGCAGCAACTAGTTTTGCAATAGCTTGAATAGACTAACGAAATTCCACAATAATCACCTCACCTTAAGGAGGACTAGTAGCAACTGGTGAAACTCCAGAACTATCAGGGATAGGACCTTGAGATCAAAGATGAACACCATTTGTAGGATGCACCCCTTCAGTATTACCCCCAGATAGGATACAAGAATTTTCTTGTGTTCCGAGGCATGATCTGAAAGATGAACAAACAAGGATTAGAGAAGATTCCAAGACTGATACTCCAAGATTGAAAATAGAATACCAAGAAATTGAAACATTCCTAAATGTCTTGTATTCTCTCCCTTATGAGTGTGGCACTCTACACACACCTAAAAGATACTCTACTCGACATAACTTTGTGGACTCCTAATTGACCATGAACCAAGTCTCTGATACCATCTTGACATGACCCGCCCTGGGGCCTTGTCGTAATGGGTGTCCCAAGTCCGAGCAAAACCAAAGACCACCCCCATTACCCAAACCAACCTCCAGCCATTTGTGCTGAGTTGGATAAATTTTGAACATGTAATAAAATAGTATAACAACTCACACCAAGACTCTGGGATAAGATCACAACCATGACTAACCCAATCGAGTCCAACTCTCTCATACCAGCAATCCAACCATGCCAAAACAAAGGCCATAAACCAAGCCATAACCAAATACATTCCAAAGCATAATATAATTAATACCAAAATGAAATAGGATGGAACAACTAACAATATTGTACGATGATGTATGACCACCGACTTATTCTAATGCAAAGGATGACACCTATACCGATCCCGCTCATTACAACCCATAGAAGTACCAGAAAGCCTCTAACCAAAAGAATAATGAAACCCAGTTAGGACATGCCTACAATAATAGCCAAAACAATATCCAAAATAAAACCAAAATGTCTAGAAATATCCATAACATGAAATGGAGCCTTTTGAAAGGATGGAAGCTCACCACATTAGTCCAAATGTTATCCTCGAGTCGATAACTATGTAGGAGGAGTAGAACGATTGGTTCTTGTATAGCATGGGTATACAACCACCAGTAGATGGGGTTAGCAAGTGATTGCTAGCATGATCTCACTATAAGTATTAAATAATGTCATTTATAAAACAAAATAAAACCATCTATATGCACACAACCAAATATATATATATATATATATATATATATATATATAACACCATGTCGAGGAAAGGGACCAGGTTTAGCATGCTTTTAAAACCTTTACCTAGGCTGTGTAGCTTTGCGGTACTAAACCACCCATGGGCTATATGGATTCAGCTCCCTCTGCTGAAAGGGCCCCAATGCGTGTAGCCTTACGACCAACAAAGTATCCCATGAGATGACTAATACATTCCCAAAATAAAGTGTGACATCATGCACTCAATTACCAAGACCAACCTCTTATCGACAAATATGAGTTTCCAGTTTTGGTCCCCCCAGGACCTCCACCTTCTACGGCTTTGCTACACATCCCACCATTATTTCCTAATTAAAACTAGTTTCCAAATACCTAAACTATTATCCATTTCTTAACCAAGGCCATTGATATTGGTATCATTATACGAACACTTACTTGCAAATATCATCATATCCGACCATTTATAGGTTTAAAGGGACTTTTAAGTGCCCTTTCATTTACCATGTTAAACCACTTGGGAGAATTCCATGTTCCCTACAAGCATAACCAATTAGCCTTTAGCCTTTATAAACTATTTAAACCATGCATAATTCCTTTACCAAGATTAAAACATGCAAGAGTTCCATTAAAAGAATTTATTCAATGAACTTATCTTAATAAGAATTTTGTCAAACACATTGGGGGCATAATATGACCAAAATCAATTCCAATTACCAATAAACCATTCCTATTCAATACAATTATCCAAAAACACCATTAAAGCATATAAAATCATAATTAAAACCATGGGAAACTATAACCAACCATTTAACATCAAAATCCCCAAATTATATTTTAAAGCCAAAATCATGTAATAGTATAACCATGAAAACATTTATATAAACCATGCCTTTAAGTAAAATTAACAATGAGGGAAGAGAGCGTGCCTTAAACCAAGATGGTGATGGAAATAAATCACCAAGACAAGACCCAAATTGATCCCTTTATTAAAACCCTAGCTCCCCTTGCCTAAAAGATCTTAAGAGAATTATGAAGTGTTTAGGAAGAGTGTCCAAGTATTCATGAATAGAATAATAGTAAATAACCTCCCAAGTAGGTTAGATGTCATGTGACCCTACTAGGATAAGTGGGAAAATGTCCAAAATATCCCCACTTAAGTTACACAAAAATCCCATTGTAGGGGTACCACTGACCCGCATGAGTCGTACCCTCTAATACGGTCGATATCCACTATTCGTAACCTGGCCTCAACCCTAGGATTAAACACTTTCCAGCATATAACTCATCCAACTAAGATGTAAGCATAACATACAATCTATATCCATGACCCGTATCTCTGGCAGAATAAAATACCTAGAAGATTGAACACTATCGACCATACGAGTCCCTAGTACGATTCATACCTTGGCTTACGACTCATGGTAAGTCACTCATACTCAGATCCAACCTACGTAACCAATTCTAATATTAAGTTAAGGAACCGAATGATCCATAACCACCAATACAACTCCTACCCCTAAGTCGTATGTATTCTAGTAATCACAATCTATCTCACCAACTAACACTGGTCAGTATATGAATGGACCATACCATCCATACCCCAACATTTGGCTCATACCATGAGTCATATTAGAAGACGCAGCCTAGAAAGAAACTAGGCCGTTTGGCTGAGGTGCTGCACTAGTAGCCTGAGTCTAGGTATGAGTATCTCTACTTCTTAGCTTAGTATATGGACACTTCTTCATTCTGTGGCCCATCATACCTTAGCCATAACAACCCCCTTTGCCCATCAAACACTCACTAGGATAGATTCTGCTATACTTTGCATATGTTAAGAAATTGGGCCTCCCAATTACATTGTTCTGAAATCTGGAAATCAAAGCCTACCGTATTACTCTTGACAGGTTCTGGATGTAGGGGCACTAGCTGATAATGGAACAGACATTAATGAATGACCCTAAAACTACAAATGGTTTCCTCATCCTGACCTTGACTGACTAAACTCAAACTGTCCAATCCTGGCTCTCTTATTTCTCTTGTCTTTCCTTAAACTTCTCTGCCTCAATCTATTGAGCATGAGTCATCAATCTAGCAATATCTATATCTCTAATCAGCATGGCAGTCCTATACTCCTTGACCACTAAATTATATACCCAGTAAAAAACTTTCTCATATAAGCTCTAGAATCAGTTAATAACTCAGGAGCATACTTAGACAACTGATCTTATCTCACATGAAATAAACTTGTCCAGCGTATCCTTCCTTATCTTACCCTGCCTCAGGTTCATGAACTCCTCCACCCTATCCTTCCTTATTTTATGTGGAAAGAACTTTTCCAAAAAAGTATTCTAAAATACCTACCAACTCACATGAGTTGCATTCTCACCCCTACCATCCTTCCACATCATAACATAATTATAAGAAATATCCTTTAACTTATAGAATGCCAACTCGATACTATCCTGTTCAGTAACATGCATAATCTGAGGTATCTTTCTCACCTCATCAATAAGGAACTATGGATCCTTATTTACCTTTAACCTTTGGAACTCAAGTGGATTCATCCTTATAAAGTCCTGAATCTAGGTTGTAGCTAAATTACCATTCTCTTGAAGTAGGACCACTGCCTGCTGGTTCCTCTGAACACTGGCAGTCACAGCTTGGGCCAACACTTAAAAAGAAGCCCAAAGTTTAGCATAAGACATATTCTCATTCAAAGGGTCGACATTTAGGGGTGGTTGATTACTATTTTTGTGTGCATCAGCTCAACGAGAAAGCATATTCTGTCACGTAAAAGCATGAGTTAAGGAAGACAGAGACAAATGTAAGAATAATAGATCATAAAATAACTGATAATTCCTAATCTATTCTGTAGCCTTTTGCTCATAAGTGCGGCGCTCTTCACACTCATGATCAAGACTCTATGTAATACAGCTTGCCTGACTTCCTTAGACTCTTCAAAATGTTAGGATCTGATACCAAGTTTGGAATGCCCTAGAAGCACCCCCTAGACGTCACATGGTACTCAAGACTACGAGTAACCCCAAGCTAACCCATGATATCTTTACAACTCATAAATCACAAAGTAAAGATGGTAAATATAGGAATAAAACAAAAGATAAACAATCTCATAAATTAAAGTGAATCTTTAACTTAGAAATATTTAAACTAACTTCTTAAACTTGAGCTTACACGTAGTCTGACAAACCTCTACTATAGACTAGAGAGCCACTAGGAAAGACACCAATGGACCCGTACATAAACTAAAATCAATGTCTAAAATACTTCTATTAAGGAAAACATAAATCTAAAAGACTAGGTCCTCGTACTATAAGGACTCACCAAACATCGAGATGCAAATAATGATGGTGAAGTTACTCATGCTGCTAGAAACGGGCACAAGAACCTACATTATAAGACAATGTAGAGCACAAATGTATATGTGGATCATTTCTTCTAGAATATACTGAGCATGTGGGGCTGAATGCATAGGTAAAACAATGTTGAATATATATATATATATATATAAGCTTTCAAACTGTGCATGCTAAACATAAATCACTAACCTTGGACTTGAGTAAAACATAAGACTACAAATCATAAACATAAAGTATAAAGAATATGAATAAACTTAGTGAGACATTATGCTTAGTTTCTTAAAATCTTTACTTTTAAACTTACTTATGGGAGATTCTTCTAACGGACATAAACCATGTGATCTACCATGGAGCCCCACATCTTACCCACGTGGGGGAAAGCTGTTCTACCTTTGTTATCGAAATGGAACCTTATCTTAGTGATCACTATTCTTACCTTCATCCATATTAGGAAAAATTTTAACCAACGTTGGTTCGTAGTTTTAGGGAATTTAGGATACATTTATTTGGATTCCCTTCTCGGTGCTAAATACTACTCTCAAAATACTTATATGCTCATACTTTAGGAAATCCACCTTAAAATAGCATAAGGGTTTGTATACTAGAAACCAATTATGGTTCTCTTTGCTTTAGATCATAATCAAGATAAATAGTCATGAATTTCAAGTCTTTTCTTTGAATCAAAAGATCAAACTTCTTTGTAAACTTAGTGATTATTCTTCAGCCTTAAATCTCATATTTTCTTTCATATAAATATAGTACAATACCGTGCTTAAAACTAAATTGGAAATATTTAATCAATGTTTTCAAATCAAACTCATGATATTCAGATCATAATAGAGAATCTTTAAGTCAAAACATAGATAGATAAGAACATGTATCCACTTTAATACTTTATTCACATGATAATTTCATAAACTCAAGACAAGATAATTTGGATATGAACCTTAATTTCAAATCATATAATATTAACTTTAAAATAAGTTTTGGGCACAAGGATGAAAGAATATCCTTGTTCAAAAACCCCACATACCTTAAAGTTCTCTGCTTGGTGAAGTAAACTTGACCTTTGAGATTTGGGAGATGATCTTGAGAAGAAACCCTAATCTTGTTCTTAAGAATGGAATGAGAGTGTTTTGGTTGTTTACTCGATAGAAAAGAGACGAAAAGTAATGCCCCTTGGGGTTAAATATTGAGGATTGGGAGTTATAAAGGATAAAAGACTAAAAATCCCCTAAACTTAAACTTCTCAGAATTCACTCACCAATTCTTATGAGTTGATCTTACGACTCGTATAGAAAGGTACGACTAGGCATTATAAATTATAAGATAGACAAAATCAAAAGAAGGTATACACTGATCAACTTACGAACTCCGCCTACGACTCGTTTCTTCATCATACAACCCTTAGCCCCCAACTCGTATCTTTGACAGCATCTCAAGGAGTCTACACTGATGTTCTTATGACTTGGACACATACGACTCGTACCTTTCTTGATGACTCCTAGGGTCACGTCCTACCTTTAATAGATTTCCTACCATGCCACACTACTTTGGATATGATTTTAATATACCACTCATATGTTGTGCATATGACTCAAGGAATAAGTCATATGATGGATAGAGAACTTTTAGAGATGGGGTATTATACCTATACCTTCCCAATAATAGGTACATCTCTATATCGATCCATGAGACTCTACTAGACTTAACTTGTATTTGCAAGACCAATGAAGCTGAGGCTCTGATACCATCAGTCATGACCCAAATTTGGGACCGTTATGGCACCTATTTATCCCTTCATGATAGGTAAGCCAAGAACCTAATCCCAAATACAACATCTCAAATGAATAAAAGTGAAAGGTAATAAGAACATAATTAACATCGAGTAATCTCAAAAAGTAGATTAATAGAGTAGTATGGTCATAGGTAAAACATAGATAATCCAAGGTCTAGTAGTCACTATTACAAGCCACTAAATACATAAATCAACGACAAGAATAAGTATCTCAAATGCAAAAAATGTATAATGATAAGGATAGAGTAGATTTTAGTAGTCTCTAAAAATAGTAACAGCTACCTTGAATCTCTAAAGATGATAATCCAGAAGGAACCATAGGAATTAATACCTTGAGGTCATCAGTTTGATACCTACATGTAAGGTTCACAAAAATCAAGGGTGAGTATGGAGCCACGTATACTCAGCAAGCATCGGTGACTAACCCTAATTTGAAGTGGTTACGAGTAACACCATGTCAACCTTCTTAAATAATCATACAACCTACATTCAGGAAAGCCACGGTAGTCTAACTGAATAATTAAGTTTAATAGTCATAAGAATATCATAATACAGTCCAAGAATTCCTCAATACAATGAAATAAAGTAACAAATAGTCAAGTACTTAATAAACAAAACAAAGTCAACAATTACACCTTAATCTTAACCAGGAATGAATGAATGCATACAATGTATGTGTTGTGTACACACTTACCGATCAATGGCTTTAAGGTTAGGACTCATGGGGGACTCACGAGGTCCATGTACTGTGTAGGCATGTACTCCGATCCCAATAAATATATTGTGCACGCGTGCACTCTCACCCTAATAATATATAATCTGTAAGTATGGACTCCGACCCCATATATAATGCAATGCATTATGTACAAACATGCAACTCCAATCCCAAAATCAACAATAATTTTAAACAAAGCATTTCATGTCTTATGCCATAAAGAACATCAATTCTGAAATCAACTCAACTTATCAAGTTGGAGTATTCTCATTAGCTATCTTTTTCAATAATTTATTTACCATAGCAAATCAGCCTATTGGGCTAGCAAATAAGGAAAACAGTTCAAAATGTATAATTAACTTATTTTAACCCCTCAAATAACATTAATACCCACATAGATGCCCGTCACTTCACCTATACGGGACTCCCAATCCCCATTACTCCCATTACACAGAACTAACTAATAAAAACTATGAAAAATAGTCTAATAAAGTCTCAACTTGCCTCAAACCAAAGCCAACCATCAATTTACAAAATTGCCTTTTATAAAGCTTCCAAAAAGTTAAAATCTATTCAAATATATATTTACTATAAAAATACAAATCTGATATCACCCATTTTATAAACTCTTACTCAAAAAATCTAGGCTGAAAACCAAATTTATGAAAAAATGATAATTTATTTCATACGAAAAAACATCACTTTGAAACTAGTTAGGAAATAGTTGCCTGAGCCACTTTTAATTCATGGGAAATTATAAAGAAATACACCAACAGTTGCCTCTATGCCACTTTAATTTCATGAGAAATCATAAAATTAGCCAACGGTGGCATGGACCACTTTTAAATCATGGAAATTATAAAAAAATGCCAGCAGTGGCCTCTACGCCGCTTTGATTTGCTACTAAATTATAAGATATGCCTCAATCAAAACAACTAACTACACCACTACTTACATTTTCATTAACCCAATTCGCCTTCCACCAAAATTATACACATCACACCTAGTACACATTAAAATAAACTAACCTGGAACTCATGTTATACGATCACAATTTTTCCTTTACCTTTTGTGTCTGTTCCCTTCTCTTTTTATCTCTATTCTAATAAATTAATTGTATAATTCTGGTCTGATAATCTATTACCCTAATCTCATATGTATTTAAAAAATAGTAAGGAAGTGGTTGGTATGGCCCACTACTAGTTTTAATAAAAATATTTTCATTAACCACCAATTAAATTAATTATTTAAAATACCCCAAACTTCTTATAATTATGAAAATTTGTTTGGAACATATAGAAATAAATTAAATATGTAAATTGACTAAAAAGTACATTTTGAATCTATTGGAATTACTAAAACACTAATTTGGGGTCATCCTGATCGAATGTTGATAGTGGTTAGATTTAACTTTCTTAAGCTCAATAACCCAACTAATGACTTAAATTACATTAGTACACCTCAAAATTGATACTACCCGTCTTTGTGAGTCATAAATCATGTATAAAAATTATGCAGAGGGTTAAGATAAATTTATAAATTAATTTCCAGGGTTGTTACACCTTTTATGGTGGAAGGTGTAGACCTCTTATTGAGTGATATAAAGTGGTTGATACTAGCTTGTTTGGGACAGAGCTGGTACACCAAGCAACGAAGAAAGTTAAGATCATTAGAGAGAGAGAGTCTTAACACTGCCCAAAGTCATCAAAAGACCTATGCCAATGTGAGGCAAAGAGAGTTAGAGTTCTAAATTTATGGATGGGTGTTCTTGAAAGTTCCCCCCATGAAAGGATTATGAGGTTTGGGAAAAAGGTTTGGCTCAATCCTCACTACATTTGTCTAAATCAAATTTGAAAAAGGGTTGGAATGTTTCTTATAAGTTAGACTTTCCTATAAAATTGGCATCGAAGCATCCTATTTTTTGTGTTCATGCTCAAGAAGTGTGTGAGTAACCATACCTTGGTAGTTCCCATAGAGAATATTGGTGTGAAAGATTCTCTAGCTTATGAGGAATTTTCTATAAAATTAGGCAATTTTAAAAGTTAAGAACAATAAAGATAGCTTCGTTAAAAGTGTTGTACAGGAATCAAAGAGTGGAGGAAGCTACTTGGGAATGGGAGGAAGACATAAAATCTAGATATCCTTTTCTATTTCCATCTTAAAATGAATTTTTTTAAGGTAAAAATCATAATCTCACCTTTAATATTTTAAAATTCATCGTAATTTTTAAATTTATTCTTTAAGTATTTCTATGCTCCTCCTCCTTGTACCGAGCTAAGTGTATCCATAATCTTCATTTAGGAACAAATGATCCCAAGAGGGAATAATGTAATGCCTCATATGTTTGGACATCCATCTAAAGCTATAAATGAGCCTGCGTGACCCCAATACAGAGTGTAAATCAATTAAGGGTTAGATACATCGGGTTGGGAAAGGTTTAGAGAAAAGAAATTGATTGTAGGAGGAGGCCACGCTTTGGGGAAAGGTTTAGAGTAAAGAAATTTACCGTAGTTGAAGGCCAAGCTTTGGCACCGCATCATAGATCCTAGGGCGAGGGGCTACTGCCTCACCCCCTTGATTTCCATGTGCCACTTGAGGGTGGGCCACGTGATGGGGAGTGCAATACACCTCCCTATTTTGTCAATAGGACATCATTGTATGCTATTTGTAGGGGTGTTTGGGACTTTTTACGCTCAAAAACCATCAACCATCCATCCTAAATAACTCTAAGTTCCTAAATTCCTCATTACTCATAAACACATTCTACTCTTCCCAGTTTACCTAGAAGCTATAAAAGTTATGGTTCCAAGTTCAAGGCTCAAGTCTCTTGTTATCATCTAGATTCTTCCGTTAAAAAGGCAAGTTGAATATTTTGTACTATAACTATTATTAGAAGGTGTCAATTTACTAAGTATTTACATATTTTATAATGATCATTTGAAAATAGAGTTGAGGATTTCATTTTGAAAAGCTTAATGTTGATTTTCCTCTTGTTTTAATGGTTTTCTAATCATTACTAGCGGGTTCTGAGACTTGAAAATACTATATGAAAAGGTAATTTTGGTTGTATGGATTTACAACTTTAAAGGTTGTGAATGATGAAACTATGACCTTTAACTCATTTCCAAATCTCTTTTCTTCAATGAGGATTATGATGTTTACCCCCTTTTTGAGCAATATATAGAATGAAATAATGATGTGTTTAATCATTCTTTTGAAAATCCTATTGTGGCTATGTTGATAAATTTTAAAGACGGAATTTAGAGTTTATAATGTTATAAAAAAATGATTTGGCATGATATGAATGGGAAGTAAGTCTTGGTATGACAATACCAAAATGTAAATGCCTTAACAAAAGACTCTGTGGATATACGATTATGAAAAATGTTTTAATTGGGCTTAAAGAGAAATATGCAGTTCACCAATAAGACACTTGTCCTCATGACCAACAACCGAAACCCACATTTTGCTGACATAGGGATGTCATTCATTAATTAGATGAAAAATAATTTCCTCAACATGAGGTTAAAATAATGGCTTTAGACTATTAGCGACTTTAGCCTAATCTTAATCTTTGCAGCAAACATAGACTAAGGCTGTCATGATCCAAAACTAAGGGTCATGATGTCACTTGTTGAGAAAAGCCTTGACAAGTATGCCTATCACCCAAACTAATATAAAATGAGATAACAATATCTAATCCAAAGGTAAGGCTTCGAGAACAAAGCCAAACCGCACTAATAAGATAATAAAAGGAAGTATATAACAACAAGGCCATAAGATACCAAAAAATCCAGAGTCATAATGGAAGAACCAACTAAGTATGTCATGAAATCTAAATATACAACAAAATGTCTAAAAGATCATGAAATATAAATATACAACAAAATGTCTAAAAGATCATAATCTGTCTCAAAATACAAAGATAAGACATAAACTAAAAAAAGGAGGTAGTAGATCAACTATGGAAGAATAGATCGACTGCTACCTCAAAAGTACTCCAACATTGCCTGAATAAACTCCCATGCAGTGCATTAGAACCTGGATCTGCAGTAAAAGGAGACAGTAGGGGTGAATACAGTCCACTTGTACTCAATAGGTATCATAGGTTAACTAAGCAAAGTAGAAAATAAAATATATAAACACAAAGTATGGGCACATCACCTGAAATCGGAAAATATCCCAAATGGTAGCCCATACCATTTCCACTAATTGTTCTATAATATACACATATACCAAAATACAAGTATGAGAAAGACACACAAATAGATAAATATCAAGTTAAGAAGGAGATTACAACACACTATTTAGATAAAATATGAAATGCAATATATATAATTATGGTGATGATATGATGTACGAGGTCATCGTACAACCTCCGTATTCACCTACCGAGCTATGATCCCGAGATAGGACCAATGGGGGATTCATCAACCCATATACAATCCAATATCCAATACCAATATGCATAAATCCTCTAAGGCATATATGTCAGCAAAGGGTTTTTAAAGATGTCACTTCTCTATCAAAAAAATATATTTCTATTTCCATAGTGGTACCAAATGTTTCATGAATATATATATGATATGAGTATGTAATGCTCAAAACCAACCAAAAGAAGAATTTCTAAAAACCAACCAATATACCAAGTATGTGAGCCAAAATCCGCTCAACAAGCCAACCATCATTGATCCAACATTATCCATATACCAATAGAGTGGAGATATACTATAAAATGCCATTTGATATGATATAATTTCCAATTAAGATAATTTCCACCAAGAATAATTACTAATTACACAAATACCATGCCAATTACATCAAATAAAACCCTATATCGGCACATATAGAAAAATAATATTTCAAATCCACCAAATAACAACAACACAGGCCCCCACATGGGCACAAAATAGTAAATAACAACATTTTCATGATTGGTTCCCTTACTCATAACGTGTTTTTTTACCAATATTAACTACCCAACCCAGTCTGAAGAACGTTAAGCCATAACCTATCTCGAATGCTGAAAACTGATCCAAAGGGCCTTCAGCACATAGCTTTCCTTCTACACAACAAAAGAAAGCCAATGATACTTATATTGCCCATTTCCAAATCAGGGTTAAAATGTACACTTGAAATGGGTTTTTTAAAAAGAAGGGTAAAACTAGAATTTAAGTTCAAAATATATTAACCATGATTACAGGAACCCATAAGAGAAAACCTACGTGAAAATGAGTTAAAATTGGGGTTTAAATTGAAGAATTGCCAATTTTAGGCCTTTAGGGACAAAATCCCCAAATTCCATTTTTGAATTCATGTTCCACCAAGATTTAAATGACAAGGACCAAAGAAAAATAATTGAAATAGGGATTTGGAGCTTATCAAAGCTTGAAAGTAGAAAAAATTGTCCAAAAACTCAAAAACCCAAGCTCCAAGTGTCAATAATGGTGAAAATCACAAAGGGGGGTATAAATACCACCCAAGAATAGGTTAAGCGAACACCGGGTCTCTTACACTACCAAGTGTCTCTTTTGCAATACCCATCTGGCATGCGAGGTTCAGTTAAGTGACCCAACTATCACTTAAGTGATAGTCGCTTACGTGTTGGGGTAGTCACTTAAGCGATAACCCCTATCGGATTCCATGTCACTTAAGTAACCAAAATGTCGATTAAAGTGGTGCACTAGCTGGAGACTTGGGGAATTCCAAGTCTCTACGGACCCCTCCAGATTCATATGGAATTCCAAAAATGCAAACGAACCATGCTACCCTACTAAATTGAACACTCATGTGGAATTGCAGAAGTACAAACAAACTATGCTACCCTTCTAAATTCAACACTCCAGACTCAATGATGATATCATATTTTAAAAAAAAAATATCATCTCCACAATGTTGACCCTTGAAACCCAATTCCATAACTTTCTGAACTGAGGGTTGAAATGAGATACAAAAATTATAAAACCACACCAACCATATTACTAACCTAGAATCAATGTTCCAAACCTGCTGGCTTAGCCCCTCTTGCCATCTAATGTACAGAATAATAAATGTTGACCGAAATCAACTATGAAGCCTTTATAACCTCCCCAAACCACAAGCTTGCACAAAACAAATTGAAATAAATTGGAAAACCGTGCCATTCATCCCAAAACTCAAAAATACCACAAAGCAACCATAGGGAGGGATAAAATGGTTAAATTACATAAAAATAAATAATTCACAAAATCACCAAAAATTCAGTTGTTACATCATCCACTACTAAGAATCTAGTTCCTCCTCGAAATAAAAGCTAAGGAAATACCTAAATCAATAATAAGTTAGGGATAACTACTACACATATTAGACTCGACCTCCCAAGTAGCCTCATCCATGGGTTGGTGTCTCCATTAGACCTTAACCACTAGAATATCTCTAGAATGCAACCATGTAATATCCCTGGCTAAAATAGAGACGGGCTCTTCAACAGAGAATAACCTTTCATCTAACTGAATTAAATTCTAAAAATGACATGAGACTCATCCAGAATGAAGAATCAAAGCATGGAAACGTTAAAAACTAGATAAAAACTGACAAATCTACCATACAAAGCCTCGAAAGGAGACATCTCAGTACTTGAATGGTAGTTATTATTATACACAAACTCCACCAAAGCTAGATGCTGCCCCACTGACCTCCAAAGTCCATAACATAAGCACAAAGCATATCCTCTAAAACCCAAATAGTCAACTCTGATAGACCATTAATCTGGGGGTAAAATAATGTTGAAGATCAACCCGGGTACTTAACTCCTCTATAAAGTCTTCCAAAAGAGAGATGTGAATACTAACCTCTATCTGAGATAATAGATAATGGTACACCAAGAAGATAAAAGTATGAGGTAATAGAGTCACAAAGTATATAGTGATTGGTTCCCATTTCTACTTGAGAATACATAACCTCTAAAGCAAACCACCAGGCCTCAAATGCTCGATATTCACCTTCTACCAACATAGGCAACGAGATACAAAATC
>NC_061119.1:76488478-76514756 GCF_002878395.1 Capsicum annuum | reverse complement strand
TGCTCGATATTCACCTTCTACCAACATAGGCAACGAGATACAAAATCTGCTACATCTTTCTTCATACCATTGATAACGCTCAAACTATACCTCTCTAATGAGAATGTAAGCAATCGTTGTCAATTTAAAACCAACTAGGTTGGGTTCGAATCCCATAGGGAATATGTTGTGAACTTAAGATATTTGCAATTTAATTAACTGATAGCTGGATGTTTCCTAAAATGGGGGTTTTTACTTTAGCAAGTATTTGTTGATCACTTTAGTTACAGTGTTCGTAATCAAGAGTTTATGGAAAACCCAGAATTATGTTCACTAGGGGTTTCGTGGTGTTCAAGATTCTCACAGTAGGTAGGAAAACAAGTTATCTTTATCAAAGTTATGCTTAAACGTCTCTCGACCTACTTAAGCATTTAATTACCTAATCCTCTCAGACTTAGGGAATTTATATTCATGACCAAACTTTACCTCAGGTTAATCAACCTTGTTACAGCGTCAATTATTAAATGGAAGTTTTTAGTGCTTCCAAGTCCCTGTTAATAATTCACTTCCCACTATATTTGATTTCTTTGTCAAGCTAATCAAAGCAGATGTTATCTATCATTTGGAACCAATAGACAATAATTAAAACCTTAGAATTATCAAGGAGTCCTACCACCTTTTGAATCTTGAACACTCAACACCTTATCAAGACTTAACCCTAGATCCCATAATTCAGGTTAAAGGAATTTGCTGCTCATGAAGTAATAATCGAAACAACTAGTTATATTCATTATATAAAAGATAAACTTACCACAAGATGAATAGAAACTAGAGATTCTCAGATTAGATCACAATATTAATCCCAAAATAATGATGATAATCTCTTCAAAATAATTGCTTGTTCAAGTCAAGAAACTAGAGAGACAAAATATCAAAATACGTGTCTCAATACTCAAGTTTTTTATTTTTTTTCCTAGAAAACCCTCAACAATGCTTTAAATAATTCACCCTAATTATGGAAAAAAAATAATAAAGTTCATAAATTCCTCGAATTTGGTACATCATTCGTGATAACCTGTTAGGAGGCTGACGACTTATCACAAATATCGTCAGCTCCTCTCTGGTGGGGTACCTTCATGTTGATTACACGAGAAAGAGGAAGTAAAGAAATATTCTTGATTTTGATTGCAAACCCACACACACAAGGAAGCTTTCTTTTGTTTTAGTTGGAAAAACTTTGAAAAGGGGAAGAAAATAAACTAAGTATGGAAAGAAAATAAAACTTTAAGTTAAATAGAGGAAATAAATGGGAAGGTGAAAAGGCAGCCTCTTGTTGTTCTGCCATTCTACCAATTCATTGTAGTTCCGGATTAAGTGGTAATAATGGTTCTCTAGAATTTCTGGTGCTTGGCATACACTACAAAGATCCTGTAATAAACAAAAACAAAAAATAAACGTAAAACTAGGAAACTTGACTAATAGTCAATTAGTGCACCCAATTTTAATTTACAACCATATTCCCCGGCAACGACGCCATTTTTGGAAACGCTCAAACTATACTTCTCTAATAAAAATGTAAGCAATCGTTGTCAATATAAAACCCAACTAGGTTGGGGTCGAATCCCACAGGGAATATGTTATGAACTTAAGACGTTTGCAATTTAATCAACTGATAGCTTGATGTTTCCTGAAATGGGGGTTTTTAGTTTAGAAAGTAATTGTTGGTCACTTTAGTTATAGTGATCGTAATCAAGAGTTTATGGAAAAACTAGAATTATGTTCACTAGGGGTTTTGTTACTTGACAGATGCTAATGGAGGTTCAAGATTCTCACAGTAGGTAGGATAACAAGTTCTCTTTATTGAAGTTATGCCTAAATGTCTCTCGACCTACTTAAGCATTTAATTATCTAATCCTCTCCGACTTAGGGAACTTATATTCATGACCAGACTTTACCTCAGGTTAATCAACCTTGTTACAGGGTCAATTATTAAATGGAAGTTTTTAGTGCTTCCAAGTCCCTGTTAATAATTCACTTCCCACTATATTTGATTTCTTTGTCAAGCTAATCAAAGTAGATGTTATCTATCATTTGGGACCAATAGACGATAATTAAAACCTTAGAATTATCAAGGAGTCCTACCACCTTTTGAATCTTGAACACTCAACACCTTATCAAGACTTAACCCTAGATCCCATAATTTAGGTTAAAGGAATTTAGTCGCTCATGATGTAATAATCGAAACAACTAGTTATATTCATTATTTGAAAGATAAACTTACCACAAGATGAATAGAAACTAGAGATTCTCAGATTAGATCACAATAGTAATCCCAAAATAATGGTGATAATCTCTTCAAAATAATTGCTTGTTCAAGTCAAGAAACTAGAGAGAGAAAATATCAAAATCCTTGTCTCAATACTCAAATTTTTTCTTTTTTGTCCAAGAAAACCCTCAACAATGCTTTAAATAGTTCATCCTAATTATGGAAACAAAATAATAAAGTTCAGAAATTCCTCAAATTAGGTGATGCCATACGTGATAACCTATCAGGATGCTGATGACTTATCACAAATGTCGTTAGCTCCTCTTTGCTTTTGATACTCGCTGCCTAAAGATGACGATAATCGGTGATGTCCTATCAACTCTTTGGAGACTTATCACAAATTTTATCAAGTCTCTACCTCAACCCTCATGTTTTGCCTTAGGCTAACGATAACTTTAATAACCTATCAACTCTTTGACAGCTTATCAGAAAATATCATCAGAACTCTCAACTCAGGTGCATTCTCTGTCTGAGGATGACCATGAAGCTGATAACTTATCACAGGGCTGACGACTTATCAAAAATATCATCAGCCACACTTCTCTTCAAATTACTTCAGATTTCAACTCCTTTGCCTTCATCCTTGTTGGTTCTCTTGCATCATAGCTTCTACTGCAAAATCAAACATAAAATTATCAAAAATAACAAAAGTTGCTTAAAACTTTGCAATTATTCTTAGTTAAAAGCCTCAAATGTGTTAACATTAGCTCACATATCAACCACCCCCACTAGTGTTGTCTTTAATCATGATATATCTTAGTCACTCCTAGATGGATGGAATACCTAGAATAATGAGCCTCCTTCAAAATCAATCTCACCTAATCACCCACTCTCGGTACACAAAATCAACCTCCAATCCTCAAAATACCATCATAATCAAGTGATATTCCTTAGCCTCACCACTCAAGACCTTATCCTGAATCACTGTCAGTCCAACATCATCAAATAGATAAGCCCAAATCTGCTCTATCAATGAAGATCTAGCCTTCACGTATGCCAAAACACACTAGGTGTTGAATTATCAAGCCTAATCATCTGGTTAGCCAAAGAAAGAACATTTTAGACAAATTAATCTCCTAGGTTTAAAAATGCACCAAGGTACCCATGCTAGTTGACTTTCAGCTCAAGGCATTCACAACTATATTTTCTTTGCCTGGATGATAGAGAATAGTGAGGCCATAATCTTTAAGTAACTCAAGACAAAAAAGATTTCTCATATTAAGATCTTACTTAGTTAAAAAATACCAAAGGCTACGATGATCTGAGAAAATTTCACAGGGTACTCCATACAAGTAGTGCATCCAAAACCTCAAAGCAAATAAAACTATGCACAACTCCATGTTATGGGTACAGTAATTCATCTTATAGGGATTCAACCAACAAGAAACATACACAATCACCTTACCCTCCTGCATTAACACAATACCTAGTACAACACCTGAAGTATCACAAAGGATAGAAAAAGCCATGCCCTCCTTAGGCAAAGTCAAGATAGGAGTTGATGTCAATAAATCCTTAAGCTTTCGAAAGCTTGCCTCACAAGCATCAGACAACTAAAAATATGTATTTTTCTGAGTCAAATTGGTCAACAGAACCACAATAGATAAAAACACCCTCAAGAAAGCACTGATAGTAACCTACCAAATAGATGAAACTTCGAATCTCAGTAAGAGGGGTTGTATAGCCCAGCTATGAACCTCTGTAGTCTTAATCAAATTGAATATAATACCATCATTGGTCTCTACATGACCCAAGAAAGAGATAGAATCAACCTAAAACTCATATTTGGAGAACTTAGCATACAACTTCTCATATCCCAACCTTTGAAGCATAATCTGTAAATTCTTCTTATGATCGACCTCCTTCTTAGAATAAACCAAGATATCATATATAAATACAATAATAAAAGAGTTGAGATACAGTCAGATTAATCGGTTCATCAACTCCAGTAATGTGGTTGGGGCATTGTTAAATCCAAAGGAAATGACCAAGAACTCATAAACACCGTATCGAGTCTAAAAAGTTTTCTTTGAAATATCCAAAGCTCTAATCCTCAAATAGTGATACCCAAACCTCAAATTAATCTTCAAAAATATCAAAGCACCCTAAAGCTAATCAAACAAATCATCAATACGAGGAACAGGATACTTATTCTTGATCGTTACCTTGTTCAACTATCAATAATCAATAAACATACATATAGACCCATTCTTTTTCTTTACAAACAAGACATGCGCACCCCAAGGTCATATACTAGGATAGATAAATTCCTTATCCAATAACTCCTACATCTGATCCTTTAATTCCTTCAAGTCTATTAGGGTTATCATTTAAGGAGGAATAGAGATAGGCTTGGTGCCTGGCTCAACATTAATAGCAAAGTCAATATCACAATCTGGAGACATACCATGAAAATTCATGGAAGAAAATCCATAAACTTATAAACAATATGAAAAGTATCCAACGAAGGCAAAGAAGTATCACTAGTATCATAAATTTGAGCCAAATAAGATAAACATCCTCTCTGTACCAAATGATGATCTTAAATAAAAGATATATCCCTCTTAGGACTCGAATAAAGCATACCCTTCTTTTCAAGGTATCATTGGCACACCCAACAGAGCTAAAGTCACGGTCTTACCATAATAGTTTAGGACAACATAGAAAGGGTCAAACCAATTCATACCAAGTTAACATCAAAATCTACCATGTTTAGAATAAGTACATCTTCTTAATCTCTCAGCCCACAAAATTCACAACACAGGATTGATGGAACCAATCCATCACTAAAGAGTATCCTACAGGGGTAGATACACGGATAGGCATAGCAATAGGATCACTAGAAGAATCTAAATCCAAAGCAAAATATGCAGACACATACAAGAAAGTTAACCCCATATCAAATAACACAAATATAGATCTAAAATAAATAGGGATGATATTTCTGATAGCAGTATTAAAAGCCTCTGCCTCTGTTCTAGATGGTATAAATAGCACTGTCTATGACCCCTACCTGAATGAGTAGCCTTATGATCAACGAGCACCATTACTTCTGCCTCGTACATCTCTAATAGAACCTCTACCTCACATAACTTATATAGTAATAACTCTAAGAACAAGGTAGGGATAGTCCTTGGCTAAATGTCCAACCTCATCACTCACAAAGTAAACCCTGCATACCAACTCAATATGAAAAAGTATAACTAAGCTAGAACGACCACCCAAAGCTATTAAACTAGAAGAACTACTATATGAACCCTACATAATAGCCTGCATGGGTCTAGTATGATACTCGTTAAAACTTTTTGAATCTCTGCCTCGAAGAGTGTGATCTCTAAAATCTCCCTGAAGACACACCCTCTTAAAGCCTCCCTAAGATGCTAGAAGAATAGACTCAGTATTTTTAGCATGATCTATTATACTATAAAATGATACCTCTAACATGACTAGTTGAGCAGAAACTAGATAAGCTGAAACATTCAACCCTTTTACGAACTTCTGAATCTTCTCAAATTTAATGGTAGTCTAGCATATAATTATCTAGACACTGATACTGATCTTAAAATTCCATACTCAACTACTAGCACTGAAGAAGGAATAATACTTTGAGTCTATGTAATAACATAAGCATTTATCCCAACCAATGGAGGATCCACACCCAAAATCAGAGGAACAACATAGGCAAACTCTAGCACAGCTGGAGGTACAAAAATCAAAGTTGGTAGAACACCAGGTGTACTCAAAAAACACCCTTCATATATGTCAACAAACAAATCATTAACCCCTCTAAGATCGGGATGAAAGAATATTGTGGGGTCAGAGTAGGACCCAGGTCTCCAACATGCTCAACTCAAGGCTCTAGGGAGGGTTCCCTAGTGCTACCTCTAGAGGGAGAAAATCCTCATGCTTGTCATCTACCTTGGGCCCATCTATAACTCATAACTTACCTCTTAGACTGGGATCCTCCTTGGATAAAGGCTCTGTACCTCAAGTCTCATGAGGTCTAGTCCTTACAGTTTGCACAAAAAAGAGTGAAACTTAATTTAGAATACAAGGTATGAAAGATACACACGATAAGAAACAAAATAAGAGAAGTTTCCAAAAGATATCTTGTAGCCTATCGAAGATAGATACACGTCTATGTACCAATTCGTGAGACTTTATTAAACACCTTATTCTTACATTAATAAGACTAGTGAACTTGTCTGCTCTGATACAAATTTGTTATGAACTAAAACTAAGGATCATGATGACATTTATCGTGGCAAGCCTTGATAATCAAGCCTATCATCGAAACTGATATAAAATGAGAAAACAATACCTAATCCTAAGTGAAGGCTTCTAGAGTAAAGCCAAACCATACCAATAAGATAACAAAGGGAAGTACATAACAATAATGCCATAAGATACCCCAAAATTTGGAGTCATAGTGTAAGAACCAGCTAAGTATGTCACAAAATAAAAATATACAACTGAATGTCTAAAAGATCATAATTTATCTCAGAATACAAAGATAAGACATAAACTAAAAACAAGGAGGTAGTATATCAACTCTGGAAGCATAGATCGAATGGTACGTCAAAAGTACTCCAAAGCCACCTAAATTAACTCCCATACGGTGCACTCATACCTAGATCTATATTGAAAGGGTGCAGTAGGGATAAGTACGGTATACTTGTACTCAGTAGATATCATAGGCGGACTGAGCAAAGTAGAAAATAAAGTATATAAATACAAATTATAGACATGTCACGTGAAATCAGAAAATATCCCAAATGGTGGCCCAGACCATCTTCACTAATAGTTTTGTAATATACACATATATCAAAATAAAAGTATAAGAAAGACACATAAATAAATAAAAATTAGGTCAAGAAAGAGAATACAACACATCATGTACATAAAGTATGAAATGCAATAAAGATGATAATATGATGCATGAGGTTGTCGCACAATCTCTGTATACACCTACTGAGCTATGCTCTTGAGGTATGGGGTTTCTCAACCCATATGGGGTTCCTCAACCCATATACAATCCAATATCTAATACCAATATCTATAACTCCTCTCCGGCACATACATCGACATGTGTTTTTTAAAGAAGTCATATTTTCTATTAGAGAAACTACTATTTTGATTTCCACAGTGGTACCAAATGTTTCATGAATGTATATGATATGAGGATGTAATGCCAACAACCAACCAAAATAAGAATTTCCAAAATCCTAACTAATATACTAGGTATGTGAGCTAAAATCCACTCAGCAAGCCAACCATCCATGATCCAACATCATCTACGTACCAATAGAGTGAGATATACCACAAAATGCTATTTGATACCATATACTTTTAATTTAGACAATATCCACCAAGAATAACTAATTACAAAAATACAAGGCCAATAACATCATATAAGACCCCACACGGTCACACATCACAAATAATGCCTCAAATCCACCAGATAAGAATAATATAGGCCCTTACACTGGCATAAAATAGTAATAAAAACATTTTCATGATGGTTCCCTTACCCAAACATGCTTTTATACAAATATTAACTACCCAGCCTAGTCTGAAGAATGTTAAGCCATAACCTACCTCGAATTTAGAAAACCAATCCAAAAAACCTTCAACACAGAGCTTTTCCCTTATATACGGACTCAAAATCAAATAAAGCATACATATATTGAATCTATGTATTAAAAGAAAGACAACGATACCCATATTACCTATTTCTAAATTGGGGTCAAAAGGACCCACGAAATAGGTTTTTAAAAAAGAAGGGTAAAACTAGAATTTTAGTTCAAAAATATTACCCATGATTAAAGGAACCCATAAGATAAAACCCAAGTGAAAATGGGTTGAAATCAGGGATTAAATTAAAGAATTATAAAGTTTAGGCCTTCCGGGCCAAAATTCCCAAATTTGATTTTTGAATTCAAGTTTCAAAAAGATTTAAAGAACAAAGATCAATGAAATATAATTGAAATAGGGATTTGGAACATACCTAAGATTGAATATTAAAGAAATTGTCCAAAAACTCAAAAATCCCAAGTTCCAAGTGTCTAAAATTGTGAAAATCATGAAACGGGGCTATAAATACCACCCAGACATTGCTTAAGTGAACACCGAGTTCATTAAGTGGCCATCGCTTAAGTGAATAGGTGTTCTTTTTGCGATACCCGCCTGGCATGCGAGTGTCACTTAAGCGATCTGATTGCCACTTAAGCAACAATTGCTTAAGAAATGGGGTAGCTGTTTAAGCGGTATACTCGGCTGGGTTCCAAAGCACTTAAGTAACCAAAATATCGCTGAAGTAGTGCACCAACTTAGTGGTGAACCAATTGGAGACTTGGAGAATTTCCAGTCTACTCAGAACCCTCGAGACTCATCCAAAATCTTAAGAATGCAAACAAACTATGCTACCCTACTAAATTTGATGCTCTGGACTTATTTGCGATATTGGATTTTTGAAAAAATGTCATTTCCAAAAATTTATCCCCCTAAATCTAATTTCACAACTTTTCAAAATGAGGGTCCAATTGAGATACAAAAGTCACAAAACTACACCAACCATGTTACCAATCTAAAATTGATGTTTCGGACCTACTGGAACAATCCATTTTCCATCCAACGCAAAAAATAATAAATATTGTTTGAAGTCAACTATGAAGCCTTTATAACCTCCAAAAACTATAAATTGTACAAAACATAACAAAATGTATTAGTAACTATGTCAATCATCTACACACCTCAAAAATACCATAAAGCAATCATGGGGAGAGATAAAATGGTCAAATCATATGAAAATTAATAATTCACATAAATCATCAAAAATTAAGTCATTATAGAGTCCCCGTAGGTTGAGAAGTACCAAACCCATATAGCCAGTGAGTTACTTAATGTCGGTGAGAATCTATGATAATTCAGAACTAAGTGTTTATTGGTCATGTCTTTATGTATTACATCGCCTGCCCCATACCTTGCTATTGAGAATGATAAAAAATGTGCCTTGAGACTTTATTTATAAAAAAATATTTTTCCCCTTTCCCTGGATTGCATGTTAGTACTCATCGTACTGACCATTCTCGGATGCAATATTATTT
Source organism: Capsicum annuum (assembly GCF_002878395.1). Classification (NCBI taxonomy): domain Eukaryota; kingdom Viridiplantae; phylum Streptophyta; class Magnoliopsida; order Solanales; family Solanaceae; genus Capsicum; species Capsicum annuum. Next base: position 76,505,345 of record NC_061119.1, on the reverse strand, counting down.
CATGATGTAGGTTTTGAGGAAGTTTTCCATGATAATGTGCAGCACTTGGACCTTCACATTCTATCTTAGGACAAATGGTGATAAGTGGTGATCCCTCCATCCTTCGAAAGGCATTTGGTTTTTCACTCGTGTTTTGGTCTTTCTTTTATTTTATAATATAGTGGGGGCCATGTCACGACTAGGTGCTCTAATCTTAAAGTCTTCTTTGACTGAGTTGGGTAATTATTTTCATGTCGTGTTTTAAGACTTGGATATTTTATCATTATGTATATTGAGCTTCATATATGTGTCAGTTTTACAACTTTAATTTTGACTATACTTGTGAAGAAATGCTAAGGGGTCATCTAGGACCTTCATTTATTTGGGATGCCCGTCACAGCCAGAAACACAATTCGAGTCATGACACCTTTGAAAATATAAATTAGAGTATATAAATTTTGTTTAGTCATTTAATCACAAGGATAGTATTGGAAGAGCGTACAAATATTCTCTTGATTTCATAAAATTTACAACTAAATTGAAACAAGTGATTTTAAAAAGAGGGACAACTTTTTTGAAACGAAGGGAGTAACATTATTTCATCTATTAACATCTAACCAAGTCATGGTTACAAAATAATTCTAAAATATTAATTTCTTCTTCTAGTTTTTGTTGTTTTCGTATTATGAATTTAGGGTGTGTTTAGTAGGAAGAAAAATATTTTTTTGGAAATGAGTGATCTTTGTTATAAACTAATTTAATATAAATAGAAATAATGAGGAAGAGAGGATAGGAGATTTGTTCCATTTCTCTTAAGAAATGAGGGATGATTTACCATGAAGAGAACCTTAGGGGAAATTCTTCCTAGTTTCTCTCCAAAAGAGAGGCGTTCAATCTCCTGATAGATACTCACTAAATCCTGATTGATGCTCTATATATCTTGATAGATATTCACTATTTCTTAATATACATGTAATATAATGTAAATACATTCATAACACTCCCTCTTGAATGTCTAGTGGATAGATAATGTGCCTCGTTAAAATCTTTCTAGAAAAAATCCAGCGGGAAAAAGGTCTAGTGAAGAACAAAGAGTAAACATTCTAATAATACACATTTTGATTGTCTCATTAAAAATATTATAAGGAAAATCTAGTAGGACAAAACCTAAAAAAGGGAAAAGAGTACAACATATATAAGCTCTCCTGATGAGAATATCAATTCAAAATTTTGAATCTTTATATTTCAATCTTGTGCACCTTCTTCTTGAAGTTGTAGATGGTAGAGACTTGGTGAATAATCATTAATATTATCACTCAATTGAATCAGTTGCAAGTTGATATCACCATTCTTTTGTAGCTTATATGTGTAGAAAAGCTTTTGGAGATATGTGCTTCATTCAATCTCCTTTTAAGAATCTCCCCTTTAGTTGAGTAACTGTTGCAACCTGAACTAAGGCCTAGACGTGATGGGTATCTCAAGTCCACCAAGAGCCGAAGACCACCCCAATTTCCTAGTCAACAGAACACATCACACAATAACATGGATTGAAGTCTGAACATATAACAAGATAGAGTAACATAAGTTTGAAGATTCTAAGTTATATCAATAACCACCACCCAATACTGAAAACTAATACCAATTACCAACATAAAACCCAAGTCTATAGTACACACAAATCCTCTAATGAAATAAAATACCAATAAAGCATTGGGACATGCTCCCAACTATAGCTAAAATAAAGTCTGAAACAAAGCCTAAGACATAAGAAACCAAAACACAAAATGAAGTCTTCTGAAGGATGGAAGATCACCATTTCAAGTCAACTCACAAACTATCCATGAACACCTGATCACTACATAAAAAAGGTTAAAGAATTTCTGATGCCAACATTTCATGGAGATACAACGCCCGGAGATGGTTAGCGGTTGGAGCGCTGGCATGTAACTTAGGGATAAGGGATAAGAGAATGCCATGAGTAATAATTCAAAAGCATTCAAATATAATGAACATTATCAAATGAAAATACACACACACACACACATATATATATATATATGTATATCACATGCTGGGGTAGGGAACAAGGCTTAACATGAACTTTTAAAATCTTAACCTAGATTGTGTAGCATAACCATCATAATAAGGGCACCCATGGTTTATATGGGCCCAGCTCTCCCTAGTTGAAAGGTCCTCGGTGCATGTAGTCGTATGAACCAGAGGTTAATCATAAGTTATATACCTAATGGGGGACTCGAACCTCCCAACATAATTCAAAGATAACTTAAGTACTAATTTATATAACATGGGGGAATTAAACCGCCCAATAATATAATAATAATAAGGAGGACTTGAACCTCCCAGTCATTTAGACCCCCACATCAGCTAGCACAGTTTTCGATGTTGGTCCCTTGAGACCTCTAGTCTTACAACTCAGCTACACAACTTGCTTTTAAGCCCAATTAAAATATTTAACACACATTCCCAATTTATTAAATCAATTATGCATTTAGGCATCCCGTTGGTATCGACATTCCAACCCTACTTGCAAGTCATTATCAAGTCACAATCCATTAACCATCACACAGGGAAAATTTATGACCCTTTAGGTTTAATTAACATTCACATGGTGAATCCACATACCCCATAGTACAATAAAATAATACCATTGTTGATTAACTTTTTATGCCAATGCATTTATTCAAGAGAGCAAGTCAAAACATATGACAAAGCCATGTATCATTATCAATTTCACATTTAGGTTGAGGGGACTAAATTTCCAAAACCATATGTCAAATCTAAATTAATCATAATTTAGGGAAAACTTAACCCCTTTGATTATTCACCAATCCCATGCACCCCATCAGTTCAAAACTATTAACAAAGCATGAATAATGCATAATGAACTGGGGGAAATAAATTTAAGAACCATTTATGTAAAACCCCTCAACCATATCAAAACCCTTATTGCAAATACACATAATTAACCATTTAAATTCATGCATTAGATAAAATGAGTTTAAGGGTAGAGTCACATGCCTAAAATACCAAAGATTATGGAGAGAATTAACCCTTGAAGCTCTACTTGATCCACTTCTTGGAAAGCCTAAGTATTGATGCTTGAGATAATTTGAGAGAGATGAGAGTGTATTTTATGTGTATTATGGATGAAAATAGTATCCCAAGTATGTTTATAGGTCATAGGTTATTATTGGAATAAGAGGAAAATATCTAAAATACCCTTTTTAAAAAACTAAAAAATAAGTCATCAGTCGTTATGGGTGACCTTACGACTCGTAGGGTCACCCTATGATTTATTTTTGCTAAATCATAGTCTGGAAAGTGTACCAAACCACCAATACTGGTCTGGTTATAGAGAGGACCTTATGACTCATAACGAGTCTATACAACTCATAACGAGTCTGTATGAGTCGTTACATCATAGTCATACTCAGGATAAAATACTTTGGGCATCACACTAGTTTCCTTACGAAAAGGACTATAGGAGTCATTTAGAGTACTTACGACTCATAACATGGCATTCATATTCAAAACAGTGACTTAGACAGATTTTACTAGGCACATTATGATTGGGTCCTATGACCCGTATGAATCCCTATGACTCGCAAGGAGAGTCATAGTCAGGCCAATAAGCTCAGAACTTAGAATTTCTTAGGGAATAACACCTTTCGTGTTTCAATCACACATGAATCTTTACTTACTTCATGAATAGCTATTATCTCAACATGATTAGACTATCATGTAAAATTATATATTTGATAGTAACTTTTCATTATAGTAGATAATATGTCTATATCAAACTCATATGTCGATCATATTTATATTCTGTATATTCAAAAATTTGAAAATATTCATTAGGATAAACACATTTATATAGAAACTTTTATTTGCAATGTACAAGCAATCTTATTTCACTATCTCCATGTAGTAGTAAAACTATATAATGCTCATAGTTATAGCAAGATGTATAGATGCTTCAATTGCACAATATATGGTACTTTGGAACAAATTCAATTTTGCATGTATCTTATTTCAACATGTTTCAATAGATAACCTATCTCTTTTAAAATCACTGTAAGAGTTCCAATAACATTCAAATCGTCATACCTTATAAGGATTATAAACACATTTTCTAGAAACTTTTATATACTTTAGGCATTTTGAATTCCTCACCAATTTTCATGTAGATTTTGTTAAGCGACAATACTCAACATTTCATGTATGACATATTTTAGTATTTGAACTGTAAATCAAATAGGCTTTATTCTTACTAAGATGCATCCTCTCATGTCACATGATGAATATTTCTACGTTAGCATGCTTAAATAGATGTAGAATTTGGATTCTCATAATATTTTATAATATTACGCCACATTATTTCAAAGATATCATCGACAAAATATCATTTATATCAGTTCACAATAGCATGTAACTTATTGAGATCTTATCACTTTTTATTATTTTTCTTACGTACCTAAACCTCTCATGAGGTTTCATGAAGTATTATGTCATAGTCTCTTAAAGAGTACTTTGTCTCCTAATTAAAATCATTTGATCCATATCATTTTCAAGGATTATTTCATTTGGTATTGATTGATCTACCATGGATCATGCATGCATAGACTTTTCCCTTTAGGTACACACAATAGGAGTATCCACAACTAAAATAAAATCAATTTTGGGTTAGCAAATGCTCCTAGCACATGACTTGAATTATTTTCTGAATGAGACATATTGATGATAATTCACAACATATTTCTTAATTGCTTATTATCTTCCCCTTATGTTAGAAAAACTAATGTACATTTAATCTACTTTGGAGAATCCATATTTGTAAATCATGTATACCTATTAATCATACATTGCACATACAAAAACTATTAGATGAAATAATTACTTTGAGACCTTGAACAAATTAATAGGGAGGAATTAATCATAATTTATTAATCTAATACATACAAGTGTTATTGCATGTGATATATCATATTTCATACCATTATATAAAGATTTGTTCTCATAAGCAATAGTTTAGCTATTTATTGAAGACATTCAACTCCAAACCAACATTACTAAAATGAATTGTCTTGATCAAACAATCTAGAAATTATGCTATTTACTCAATTTATATTGAGAAAGCAACTTCATGAATGTCAAACTGCATGTTGACAATAAATACACATGTGATTATCTTACATTGAGGCATCTTAGTATACATCACATGATAAATACAAAGACCCATATTCACCTTTTATACTTTCCAGAATTTAGGATATCTAATCACAACATTAGCTAATCTAATCAACTTATCATGAAAACAAACAACATAAACAATTCTTGAAGAATCTTATAGTTGTTCAGTATATGTCTAATACTTAATATGTACATCTTTAAAATGTCTCAATCGTTCATGTCATCTTATGAACGTTTATATTAGTGAACTTCAAGTTTACCATGATATATTTTTTTTCTTTAGTAAACTTCTGGATTACTATGAAATGAATTTTATATCAATAAACTCATAGTATGTTATGGTATTTCAACTCATCTTGCTCAAGTAACTTTTCATAATCATGTTTCTTACCATAGTAGCTAGGAAATATTCAATTTTCCAGTTATTCTACCTCTTTAGGAAGTGGATTATGATATCTTCACAACCATAAGCACATTCAAATTTATAAGATTTACTAAATACAATCACATTCACCCCTAGAGTATAGATCTATGTATAACAATCAAATTCTCATTCCCTGAGAAGGGAATATCATTGTGCCTTAAGCATTATCAAATTATGATAACTTAGAATCTATTTCAAGATATTGCTACTTCAGATGCAAATTGAGGCATATATGTGATCTAGTGAATTTTTCTTTAACATATCTTGTAGTCACAAATCATGTACTGCTACCACATTTAATTCAAGAATAGAGTAATTTTTCATATTTCAGACTTATCATATACTGCTACCACATTCACTTCATGAAGTGGATCATATTTCATAGGATATGTTTAACGACTTTTCATAAAAGAAATATTATTTTGTCTTATCCATCATTGCATCATAATATGTTGCATTGAGATTTAAACTCAACGTCTTATCCATACATTTTAGGGTATAAATTGATGAGACTTTAACGAAACATCTTATCATCATAGAGCATTTGGAATTTAATCTGATGTCTTATTCATTTGGTGCGATAGACTTGAATCCACCATCTTACCCTCAACCAATGACTTAATAAGTCAACGTACAATAGAACTTATCTTTGAATCTTTAAAATGTTTTAAACTTAAATTAGAAGTGAGATTAACATATTATCTACCAAAAACATTACGGAGATAGTACTAACTTGTAACATAAAGAGCTTGCAAGCACTAGTCAAGAAAATGAGAATGTGACAAACAACTAAACATATAAACGTTTTTAATTTGCATGACAACGAATTACCCAATTTCCTCCTTTCTTTCTTATTAAAACTCGTGTAGCTATATAGGGGCACATTGAATTAGCCTATAAATTCATATATATCCCCAATTTAATTGTGAAAGTGAACCTAGAAATTCAAACTACCTAACTCGCCCAATGAAATAAAAGATGCAAGATAAATAAATATAATTTTAAAATTCTACAACTTTTCTATGTACGTACTTACCTTGCAGAGGTCAAATTAAAGAGAAACAAAGAGATGCCTTTACCATTGACGTTAATTTCCTTTATTCTTTTCTTGAACATAAATCTTTTCAAGAGAGAAGATTAGACACGACTCTCTCAAGTTTAAAAGCTAGAGGCCCATGTTGATAACATGTTATAAACTAATATAAAAGAAATCAAAATAATGAGGGAGAGAAGAGAGTAAACTTATTTATTGCTTGTAAGAAATGAGGGATGATTTACAATGAAGATAAGCCCTATATTCATATAAAAATTCCTCCCAATTTCTCTAAAAAAAAAAGATAGGCATTCCCTCTCTTGATAGATACTCACTAAATCTTGATAGATACTCAATGTATCTTAATAGATATTCACTATATCTTGATAGACATTCATTATAATGTAAATACATTTATAAAAAAAAATTCTTATGTATTTTTTGGTGTATTGATAAGTAAGTGAAAATATATCTTTTATAGGTGAAAATCATTTTCACCTCCTAACTTTTGTTTAAAAATCAAACTCCCTCCTCAACTTTGAACAATAATTAGAATTTTCCTTTATCCTAATTAAATATTTAAAATGTCTATTATACATTTTATTATTAACTTTTTGTAACATCCCAAATCTATGCCTTTGGAATACTTGAGTTTTTACACTCACTGCCCAGACTACAACTCTCCCTATGAGTCGTAGGGAGTTATTATGGGTGGTAGAGCCCTAATCGTAGCCTGATTAGTGTGTTTAGATAAGTATCTTTGTTGGTCATTATTGCTACCCAGTTAGTTTTCAAGACTCATTAGGAATCATTTAGTAGCTCTCATAGTCAAACCAATATTTATATCTTGTCTATAATTTGATCTCATGAGTTGTAAGGTCTGAATATGATTCATAGGGCATAACTCATAGTCAGACCAATATTGGGTCCCATGGATGTTGTCTAGCCTATGGCTAAAAGTCACGAGTCATAGGGTGACCCAATGAGAAGTAAGGTCACCCATAATGACTGGGCAATAATTTTTCAGTATTTTTATTGAGGGCGCTTTGGAAATTTCCTCTCTTCCTCAATCGTGGCCCACGACTTGAAACCCCTTTAAGGTATCATTATCACTCCAAAACAAATCAAAATAATTTCTTAAACTCTCTTGAATTATCTCCAACAAAAACACTAAGGTTTTCAAGCAACTAGCATCTAAGGGCTCAAGGGTTGATTTTTCTCCATAATTTCTGTACTTTCAGGAATCTTACTCTTCCCCAAATATTATTTTGTTAAAATATTTTTTTAAAGTGTTATTCATGTGGTTTTGATATTGGTTTTGGAATATGGGTTGAGGATTTTGAATGTTTGTTTTCTGAATAATGCTTCTCATGGTTTACATATGATTGTTCATGCTTTATTTATGAATCTAAACTTGTCGGATGCATGGGCATGGAGAATAAACTAGGGGTTTGTTATTTTCCCTAATTTTGTGAATATTAAAAATTGAATTGGTAATAACCCTAACCCAATCATGTGAAATTGGTTTTTAGTATGAGTATACTTGCATTGAACTATATTTGGAACAATTGCATGTTATAAAAAGTTTATTAAAATATGATGGTTTGATTTAATAAACAAAAGGGGTCAGTCTTTCCCTCATCTTTTATTAATTAATAAAGAGAGTTATTTTCCCCAAGTGAATAGAATAGTATTAGCATAATGATATTACCTTGCAAGTGTAGTTGGTATAACAATACCAACAATTTATGCCTTAATGAATGAATTGGTTCAATGAATGGAAATGTGTGAAAGGTATTTTAATTGGTCCTAAAAAGGAGTTGTATAGATGGGCCGTGAAAGTGGAGGTCTTGAGGGACCAATACTAGAAATTTCATTTCCCAGCATGGGCGGTCTAAATAACCAAGTGGTTAGAGTCCCTTTTATTAAATTATTAGGTCGCTCGAGTCCCCCATGTTAAATGATTGGGTGCTTAAGTCACCCTTGATATATGATTGGGAGGTTCGAGTCCCCCATAATACATATATACATATGATTATTCTCTATTTTCTGTGGCTAAATGCACTGAGGCCTTTTCAGCTGGGGGAGAGTTTGACCCAGATAGCCTGAGGGTACTTTCTTATAACGGCTGAGCTACACAGTCCATGCTAATGTTTTAAGGTTTATGCTAAGCCTCATTCCCTATCAATGACATTTTATATAAGTATATATATATTTATGCATGCATGTGAACATATATATTGAGTTAAACTAAACTTTGAATTGTCATTACTTTATCCTTTTCCTTGATTTATATGTTAGTGCTCAACCCGCTAACTATCTCCAGACACTGTATCCCTTTACAATGCTGGAATTGGAGATACTTCTACTTTTTTGTGCAGTGATAGGATTTTGGATTGTCAGTAGTCAGCTTAAAGTGGTGAGCCTCCTTCTTCTGGAATGTTGTTGCTTATTTGTTTATCTTTTATCTTAGATTTGTCTTATACTTATTTTGGCTATTGCCGAGGCATGCCTCGATATAGGTTTGATTCAGTTTTCTCATAGAGGCTTTATGGATTATTGTGGACTGGGTATTAGTCATGGTTATATCTTATACTTTTTGAGTTTTGATTATTCTATCTTGTTATATATTTAAAATGCATTCACTGATAGTGTATTATGTTCTGTGTGACTAGGGAAAGAAGGTAGTGTTCGATCTACAGCAGACTTGGGATACCTGTCATGGCCATGCCCTTGTTCGGATCATGACAAAGTTGGTATCAAATACTAGGTTAATGGTCAATTGGGTATCCATAAAGCTATGTCAAATAGAGTCTCTTTTATAGGTGGTAGCACGTGATACTTATAAAGGAGAGGATACAAGCCATTTAGGAATATTTACCTTTCTTGTTGTTTTATTTTGGGTTTTAGAGTCTAAGTCCTTGAATCTCCTCTAATCTTCCATTTATTTGCATTTCAAATCATGCCTCTTAGAAGATCTAATGCTCATGGAAATTCTTCAGTCCCACTTGGGGATAATGTGGATGCAAATCGTTCTACTTATGGATTTCAAACCTGGTTTAGGGGTCCAGCTCCTGAATGCCCTTAAGGAGTTCCACCGGTTCCCTCTACCACTACTTAGGCTCCTCAGGTCGATATGTCTAATGTTGAGTTTTGCTAGTCGATCCATTTGGTTACTTAGTTGGTGGCCTCTCAGACTGAGCATGTTGCTTCTGTTGCCCCATTTTTTGAGGTCATTAGAATTGGCCAGTTTATGAGGTTGAGCCCTCCGACTTTCACGAGTTCAAAGGTTGAGGAGCATCCTTAAAATTTAACTGATGAAATGGAAAATATCTTTAGAGTTATGCATATTTCTAACTCTAAGGGGGTTAATTTTGCCACATACCAGCTGAAGGATATGGCATATCAGTGGTATGAAAAGTGGGAGTAGATGAGGGATATAATGCTAAGCTAGTTATGTAGGATAACTTTTCTAGTATTTTTCTTGATCGTCAGGAAGGTGAAGGTTGAGGAGTTTGAGAATTTAAAATAAGGAATAATGACTGTAAAAGAGTATTCCTTAAAATTTCATCAGTTATTTCATTATGCTTTGGAGTTGGTGTCATCTATGAGGGCGAGGATGAGAAATTTTGCTTTGGACTTGTCCTATGATTTGTTTTTAGAGTGCAACGCTGCCCTTTTGAACAAGGATATGGATATCTCTAGGCTTATGGTTTATATGGAAAAGATTGAGAAGGAAAATAAGAAGCAAGCTGATATTAGAAAAAGGCAGAGTAAGAGATCCAAGTCTACTGAACAGGGAGGAGGTCATCAGAATTATGGTAGGGATGGTAGGCAGTGGTCTAAGAAAAAGTGGGGAAATTTTGGTTCTCATTCTATGGATAATGGTCTATATCCTAGTCCATTAGGTGATTGTCTCTTTCAAATTGATAGTGGATTTAGGGCACAGAGTGCCCAATCTCAGGACAGCGGAGCTCAGTCAGCCCCATCTTTTTCCCTTGTCATTTTTGTGGGCAAAGCCATCATGGAGTATTTGATGAAGGAAGAAATAAATGTTTTAAGTTTATTTAGCATAGTCACATGCAGCGACATTGACCTTCAAGGGTTTCTTCTGGAGCTAATAAGGTCCTTATTACTACTTATTTAGCTCCTGCACCAAAGGCTATTTCTTCGGGTACCGGGACTATCCAAAATTATCTGTATTCTCTTGCCATCCATTAGGACTCTGAGGCCTCTCCTAATGTCATTAATATTACATTACAACTTTTTTCCTGTGATGTGTATTATCTGCTTGATCTAGCATTGAATCTTTTTTATGTGACCCCTTATGTGGCTGTTCAATTTGGTTTTGGCCCTGAGTGTATTCATGATCCTTTTCTGTGTCCACCCCAGTGGGTGACTCTATTATGGCTAAAAGAGTATATAAGGGTTGTGTGGTATCTATCTATAGTAGAGAGACCTTGGTAGACTTGATAGACTTGTATATGGTTAACTTTGATATGATCTTAGGGATGGATTAATTGCACTCGTGCTATGCCTTTTTAGACTTTTGAACTCGTAAGGTCATTTTTAAACTTGCAAATGAGCCAATTATAGAATGGGAAGGAGTTTTCTAGTACCTACGAAAAGGTTCATATCTTATCTTAGAACCTGAAAGTTGATTTCTAAGGGGTGTCTTTATCATCTTGTGCATGTTAAGGATTCTGATTCGGAGTGTCCCTCTCTGCAATCTATCCCTATGGTCTATGATTTTATCAAAGTATTCCCTGATAATCCTCCTGGTGTTGCTCCTAATAGGGAAATAAACTTTGGAACCGACCTTCTATCGAATACTTATCCTATCTATGTTTTTTCTTATAGAATGGTTGCGATTGAGTTGGAAGATCTTAAAGAGCAATTGAAAGTTCTTTTTGACAAAGGTTTTATTCGCCCTAGTGTTTCCCCGTGGGGTGCTCCTATTTTTTTCGTGCGTAAGAATGATGGGTCTCATCTTATGTGTATAGAGTACCACCAGTTAAATAAGGTGAATATGAAGAATAAGTACCCCCTCCCGAGGATTGGTGATCTTTTTGATCAACTTTAGGGTGCTATGCACTTTTCTAAGATGACCTTCGGTCAAGATATCATCAGCTGAAGATTAGGGAGGTGGATATCCCTAAGACTACTTTTTAAACCCGATATGGTTATTTCGAGTTTTTAGTAATGTACTTTGGTTTGACAAATACCTTGATGATATTTATGGATCTTATAAATTGGTTATTTCGTCAATTTCTTAACTTATTTGTCATTATGTTCATTAATAAAATTCTGGTATATTTGAAGAGTAAGGAGGATCATGCCAATCACCTCTGTATAGTGTTGCAAACCCTTAAGGATCAATGGTTGTATGCTAAGTTCTTGAAGTGCAAATTTTAATTGAATGTTGTTACTTTTTTGGGTCTTGTTGTTTCTAGTGAGGGGAACACGGTGGACCCACAAAAGGTTTTGGTGGTTAAGAAGTGGCCTAGACCTAGGACTCCAACCTATATTCAGAGCTTTCTGGCTTTAACTGGGTATGATAGGAGTTTTGTGGAGAGTTTCTCTTTTATTACTGCCCCATTTACTAGGTTGACTCAAAAAAAGGTATATTTTTTATAGTTCGATACTTGTGAGGGTAGTTTTGAGAAGTTGAAGGATAGTTGACTTCATATCTGATTTTGACCCAATCTAAGGGTACTGATATTTTTGTTGTATATTATGATGCATCCCGTGTGGGACATGGTTGTGTTTTGATGAAGCATGGTAGGGTGGTGGCATATTCTTATAGACAACTTAAGGTGAATGAGAAGAATTATCTGACTTATGATTTGGAGTTATTGGTTGTGCTTTTTGCTTTGAAGATTTGGTTCCATTACTTGTATGAAGTTCGTGTTGATATATATTCTGATCATAAGTGCCTACAGCATGTGATCACTCACAAAGAGTTAAATCTTAGGCAAAGGAGATGGCTTCAATTACTTAAGAACTGTGATACAAATCTTTACTATCGTCTAGGTAAAGTTAATATGGTTATTAATGCTCTTAGCAGGTTATCCATGGGAATACATCTCATATGTAGGAGGAGAAGCTACGTTTGGTGAAGGATATTCACCATTTGGCTAATCTTAGAGTTTGTCTTTTGGACTCTAGGGATAGAGGTGTGATCGTTCAAGAGGTGGTGAAATCATCTCTTGTCCAGAGGTGAAGGAGAAGCAAGTTTTGGACTCCATCTTGATGAAGATCTAGGATAATGTTGGTCAATAGAAAGTCTTGGATTTTGAGATTAGTGGTGATGGTATCCCGAGTTACCAAGGTAGAATATGCATTCCCAATATCGATAGTTGCGGGAAAGGATTTTGGCTGAGACTCATGAGTCAAGCTATACTGTTCACCTTATTTCGACAAAGATGTATCATGACATGAAAGAGAATTATTGGTGGAATAACATGAAAAAATATATGGCAAATTTTGTGGCTAAAGTGTATGGTTTGTCAATAAGTGAAAGTTAACCACTTGAGGCCTGGTAGTTTGTCTCAATAGATTGAGTTGCCTATATGAAAATAGGAAGTGATTAATATGGATTTTGTTATCGGTCTTCCACGGTCTTATAGTCAATTTGATTGGATTTGGATCATCGTAGATAGGATGACCAGTCTACTTATTTCTTGCCTATGAGGACTAACTTTTTTTCAAAGGATTATGCAAAGTTGTGCATTCAAGAGATCGTCAAGTTGCATGGCGCTCCAATTTCCATTATATCTAATTAAGGTACGCAGTTCTCATCGCATTTTTGGTGTTCTGTTTAGAGAGGTTTAGGAACTAAGGTGAACTTTAGCACTACTCCTATCCTCTAATGGGTGGGCAAATAGAGAGGACTATTCAAACTTTAAAAGATATGCTAAGGTCATGTGTGATTGATTTCGATGGTAGTTGGGTTGACAATTTATCTCTCGTAGAGTCTTCATATAATAATCACTATCATTCCAGTATTTAGATGGCTCCATTTAATGCTTTATTTGGTAGAAGATGTTATTCTCCTATTGGATAGTTTAAAGTTGGTAAGGCTGGATTGTTTGATCCTGATTTGGTTCATTAGGCTATGAAAAAAGTGAAGGTAATAAGAAAAAGGCTTAAGACCTCCCAAAGTCGCCAAAAGTCCTATGCGGATGTGAGGCAAAGGGAGTTGGAGTTTGATGTTTGTGATTGGGTATTCTTAAAGGTCTCTCCCAGGAAGGGAGTGATGAGATTTGGAAAGAAGGGGAAGCTCAGTCCCCATTATATTGGTTAGTACTTGATCTTAAAGAGAGTGGATAACATTGCTTATAAGTTGGAGTTGCTTTCTAATTTGGATTCTATTCATCTGGTCTTTCATGTTTCAATGTTGAAGAAGTATGTGGGTGATCCTTCCTTCCTTTCCCTATTGGAGAGTGTTGGCATTTTGGATTTCTTGTCTTATGAGAAAGTCCTAGTTGAGATTTTGGATCGGCAAGTTCGTCGATTATGGACCAATGAGGTGTCTTCGGTGAAGGTTCTATGGAAGAATCATAAGGTTGAAGAAGCCACTTGGGAAGATGAAAAGGACATGAAGTCCAAATATCCATTCATGTTTTTTGCTTGGGATAATCATGCACAAGGTATGTGTTTCCTTGATATCTTTGTTGTCTAACTTTCTTACAGGAATTTATGTTTTCCCTTATATTTTTGTTTTCTGTCTTTTCTAAAGGTAAGTGTGGTTGTGTTTTATGTTAAAATCATGCTAATGGATGCCTTGTCTCATCATTCAAGGACGAATGATCCTATGGCGGGTAGAATCTGATAACCTGAATTTTTTCCCTTAGAATTCTTGAGTTTTAACACTCACTGCCGATACTATGACTTTTCTAATGAGTCGTAGGGATTTATTAAGGGTCGTAGAACCCTAATCGTAGCCTAACAAGCGTGATAGATAAGTATCTATGTTGGTGATGATTGGTACCCAGTGAGTTGTCAAGACTCATTACGAGTCATTTAGTGGATCTCATAGCCAAACCACTAAAGGTGGCTAGTGTTTCTGTCTTGTCTACGATTTGACCTCACGAGTTGTAAGGTCTGAATATTATTTATAGGGTTTGACTCATAGTTAGACTAGTGTTGGTACCCATGGATGTTTTCTAGCTTGTGGCTAAATGTCATGAGTCATAGGGTGACCCTACGAGTTGTAAGGTCACCCATAATGACTGGGTGATAGCTTTTCAATCTTTTTATTAAGGGAACTTTGGACATTTTCCCTCTTCCCCAATCATGACCGACGAATTAAAACCCCTTTAGGTTATCATTATCACTCCAATACAAATCAAAATAACTTCTTAAATACTTTCAAATTCTCTTAAGCAAAAACATTAGGGTTTTCAAGCAATTGGCATATAAGTGCTCAAGAAGTGATTTCTCTCCATAATTCTTTATACTTTCAGGCATGTTACTCTTCCCCAAATATTGTTTTGTTAAAGCATGCATTTTAAAGTGTTATTTGTATGGCTTTGATGATGGTTTTGGAACATAGGTTGAGGGTTTTGAATGTTTTTTTTTCTGAATAATGCTTCTCATGGTTTACATATGATTGTTCATGCTTTATTTATAGTTTTGAACTTATGGGGTACATGGCATGGTGAATAAACTAAGGGATTGTGATTTTACCTATTTTAGTAAATATTGACAATTGAATTGGTAATAACCCAACCCAATCTTGTGAAATTAATTTTGAGTATGAGTATAATTGCATTAAAATACTTTTAGAACAATTGCATATTATAAAGAGGTTATTGAAACATGATGGTTTGATTTAATGAATAAAGGGGGTCGATGTTTTCCCCCATCTTGTATTAGTAAACAAAGGGAGTTGTTTTCCCCAAGTGAATGAAATTATATTAGCATTCTGATGTTACCTTATAAGTGCAGTTGGTATAACGATACGAATAGTTTATGCCTTAATGGATGAATTGGTTCAATGAATAGGGATGTGTGAAAGTGTTTTAATTGGGCTTAAAATATGGTTGTATAGCTGGTCCATGAAATTGGACATCTCGAGGGACCAATACTGGAAACTACGTTTGCCAGCATGGGTGGTCTAAATGACCGAGTGTTTTGAGTCCCTCTTATTAAATAATTGGGTAGTTAGAGTCCCCCATGTTAAATGACTGGGTGCTTAAATCACCCTTGATATATGATCGGGAGGTTCGCGTCCCCCATGGTACATATGTACATATAATTATTCTCTGATTCGTGCCGCTGCAGGCACTGGGGCACCTTCAGCTGCGGGAGAGATGGACCCATATAACCTATGGGTGCCTTCTTATGACGGCTGAGCAACATAGTCCTGGCTAATATTTTAAAGTATATGCTAAGCCTTGTTCCTTATCCCAGCTTTTTATATAACTCTATATATATATATATATATATATATGTATGTATGTATGTATGTATGCATGTATGTGAACATGTACATTGAGTTGAACTAGATTTTGAATTATCATTACTTTATCTTCTTCCCTGAGTTACATGCTAATGCTCAACCCACTAATCATCTTCGGATGTTGTATCCCCACACTATGTAGGAACCGGAGATACTTCTACTTTTTCTACGCAGTGATAGGATTTTTAGATTGTCAGTAGTGATCTTAAAGTCGTGAGCCTCCTTCTTCTGGAAGGTCGTTACTTCTTGGTTTATCTTTTTGCCTATATTTTTCTTGGACTTATTTTGGCTATCGTCCAGGGCATATCCCAACATTCGTTTGATTTGATCATGTCATAGAAGCTTTGTAGATTACTGTGGATTGGGTATTGGTCATAGTTGTATCTTATACTTCTTAAGTTCCTATTATTCTATCTTCTTATATTTTTGGAATTCATCCACTGTTAGTGTATTTTATGCTGTGTAACTAGGGAAAGGAAGTGATCTCCGGTCCAAGGCGGACTTGAGATGCCCTTCACGGCTAGGCCCTGGTTCAGGTCGTGACACTTCTTTTTTTACTTCTTTAAAAATCATGAATTTTTCAATTTTTCTTTAACAAATTTCTCATAAAAACATAAAGATTACCTTTTGGACGACAAAAATGAGAATTACTAATTAAGTATATAAGTTAATGATGTCCTGCATTGAAGTAAACTAACATAATGAGAAAATTGATTTTATCAATTGTAATATAAACTTCATTATTTATTTACAC
>NC_061119.1:76459269-76488378 GCF_002878395.1 Capsicum annuum | reverse complement strand
TGATTTACATATTTAAAATATTTAATTTAAATTAATTGTGGGGGGGACTAGGTGGGACTGGGGTGGGGTGAGGGGCTGAGTAGGGTGGAGGCTGGGGGACGGGGTTACGTGGGGCTAGGTAGGGTGGAATGGGGAGAGGGGTAGGTAGGGTGGAGACGAGCTGGGGTGGGGGTGGGAAAAAAATTTAAATTTATTACTTTTAAATTTTTAAAAATATTTTAAATTAAAAAAAATGGAGGGAAAGAAAGAGGGCAGGGGGTGTGGGGGTGGGGACGGGCGGGGGTGGGAAGGGAAATTTTTTTTATTTTAATTTAAAAATATTTTTAAAGTGATTTTTTTATTTTTAAAAATAATTTTAAATTATTTTAAAAGTATTTTTAAATTAAAAAAGATAGAGGGAAAAAAACAATCCCTTTTAAATTCTTTTTAAAATTTTTAAAATATTTTTAAATTTTTTTAAAAATTTTAAAAATATTTTTAAATTATTTTAAATTTTTAGAAATATTTTTAAATTATTTTAAATTTTTAAAAATATTTTTAAATTTAAAAAGATAGAGGGAAAAAGAAACCTTTTTAATTTTTTTTAAAATTTTAATATTATTTTGATGTTTTAATTATTTTAATGTAAAATTGGTCAAAAATTGATCCCCACTCGCACCCCTAGGCGAGTGGTTACACTCTCTTTGTCCTAGTCACCATGACCTTGCCACATAGGCAAGGTCAACGATCAAAGGGTGCGAAATCCTGCTTTCTGATGGGTTCAAGGGTTCAGATGACAAACATGTAAGTAGAAGTGTCCAACTTACAAAACTGACATAGTATAAGGGTCCAATAGAGCATTTTGCCAATATATATTGATGCAGGAAATTCAAAGCAATAAATTAAATTAAGGTCAAATTTTTAAAGATTGAATTTATTTAAATTTTAAGTTATTTGAAACTATAGTTTATGTAATATTCTATTAATGATAGTAAAAAATTATTTGTTTATATAGACAATGGAGAAACACCCCTGTCGTTTCATATTACTTGACCCTCATTCTAAAAATAGTTCTTTTAATTTAGTTGTCTGATTTAGAGAAAATGGTCAAATACCCCCCCCCCCCCAACCTTTACTCCAAATCTCAACTACACAATCAACCTTTTAAAGGGTCCTATTACCCCTCTGAACTTATTTTTATCGAATTTATTACCCCCAAGTGCTGACGTGTCATTGCATGTGACTACACGCGCCCATAGATGCGTCAGTTGATAAAACAAAAATAATATAAAGTTTGATTATTTTTGAAAGTTGGAGGGGAATTTGATAAATATAATATAAAGTGGTATTAGATAAATATATTTGATAGAACAAAAATAAAATGAACATTACAGGGAATTAAGAAGAGAGTTTGATTATTGTTGAAAGTTGGAGGGGAATTTGATTTTTAATGCAAAATTGGAGAGTGATAATGATTTTCACCCTATCCTTTGTTTGGATATGCTCATATGAGAAGTAACTAGATATCACGAGCCCAATAAATGTTATTTTTTTATCTCAATTTATATGATACAAATAGAATTTAGATAATATATCATATTTTTAATATATTTTTAGATATTTTAAGTTATTAGCTATTGTAATTTATAATAATTTTTATGTAATTTTTAAATAATATATGTTACTCTCCTTATCCAAACTTTTTTGACATTGATAGTCAATTATATTTTAAAAATAATTTAAGTTTTCAACTATTGTGATTTATAATATTTTTTCTTCTGTTCTAATTTAAGTGGCACTGCAATAATTTTAAGAGTCAACCAAATATCATGATTGAAGTAGCTAAGCAAACATGTTTTAAATTACTCATAATAACTAACTAGAAGTGATATAGAAAAATTACTATAGAAAATACTCATGAAAAAATTTTAAGTGGGTCTCATATAATATGTCAAGTTAATTAAAACCTCAAGAGTTAATTTATCATTTTATGTCTATTTATTATTTTTTATTAAATATTATTAATTTTTTAATAATTATGACTCATAATAACTAATTAAGAGTGATATTTTAAAATCACGATTGAAGCAGCTAAAGCAGACATGTCATAAATATCTACTTTACTTTATTTTATTGAATGTTATTAATTTTCTAATACATAAATAAATTAAAATAATTAATTAAGGGTGATATAGTAAAATCACGATTGAAGCAACTGAAATAGGCATGTTGACAAAGTGTTGCCTGCTTCTTCACATTTCTACTAAGTAGTAAAATATATTTTATGCAATTTTCAAACAATATTTATCGATATCCTTGTCCATACTTTTGTGGCATTGATAGTCAATTATATTTTAAAAATAATTTAAGTTTTTAATATTGTGATTTGTAATACTTTTTAATTATTGTAATTTAAAATATGCAAACACATAAGAGGAGGTTGATCTCAGATCAAATATCATAGATGCAGATCTGAAACAAACAGGGAAGATACATGTGATAACAACGTCGGAAGCCTCTGTGTCAGGTCTGAAAGGTATCACATAGCACTATCCACGTCTACTATTAGATTGAGTAGCCTTGCGACCACTACCACGGGAACTACTGCCTTTGCCTCATGCACCTCTAGTAGCACCTTTACCACCCTGAGGGTCAGCTCTTACTATCGATATATGAGTAGGCTTAAAACACGATTGGAGAAATGCTTGTCTAGATGGTCAAACTCATCACACACATAGCAACCTCAGCGACACCACTCAATTGATAAGGTATGGCTGAGATAGAATGACCACCCTAGGATGATGCCCAACTACTTGAAGACACTGAGCTAGAAGACCTACTACCTGAACCATGAAAAACTACCTAGACTTGTCTTCTATGGTACCCACGGGGACCTCTGAAATATTTGCCTTAGGGGGCGTAACCACTGAACTTTCCTTGATGGTGCACCCTCTTGGTGCCTTCCTGAGTATATTAAAGAATAGACATAGTTATCTTCACATGATCCGCTACACTCTGAAATAATGCCCCTGACACCACCATATCGACAGTAGCCAACTGAAAAGCAGTTGTCAATTCCTTCTTAAAATTTTAAATCATCTCAGTCTCAGTGGTAATACTGTCAATAGAATATCTGGACAACAAAGAAAAGCGTTCTCATTCTCGGCAACAGTCATGGAGCCCTGCTCCAAGTGATCAAACTCGACTCTAATCTGATCCCTCAAACTGTGTTGCAAAAACCTGTCCAAAAAGGCTTCAACAAACTAATCCCAAGTCATCTTTTGTAAACCAAGAGGCCTGCAACTAACAAGTGATCTCCACCAATCTCTGGATATATCTCTCAGTTGATAGGTAGTCTAAGCAACTCCAGGCAACTTAAGCGATCCAAGGTTATACAACTTATCCCAACTAACAAGTGACCTCCATAATTTTTCTTCTATTCTAATTCAAGAGTCAACCAAATATCATGATTGAAGTACCAAAGCATACATTTCATAAACGAATCATAATAACAAATTAGAAGTGATATAGCAAAATTACTATAAAAAATACCTGTGAAAAAAATTTATGTGGGACTCATAAAAGATGTCAAGTTAATTTAAAACATCAAGAGTTAATTTATTATTTTATGTCTATTTTACCCTTTTTATTATATTTTATTAATTTCTAATACTTAGATGACTTATAATAATTAATTAGGGGTGATATAGTAAAATTACAGTTGAAGCAGATGAAAAAAACATGTCATAAATGTCTATTTTACTTTTTTTATTAAATATTTTTAATTTTATAACATGTAAAAAACTTATAATAATTAATTAGGGGTGATATAGTAAAATCACGATTGAAGCAACTGAAGTAGGCATGTTAACAAAGTGTTGTCAGCTTCTTCACATTTCTATTAAGTAGTAATATTTATTTGGTCTCAATTTATATGACATAAATAGAATGTAGATAATCAATCATATTTTTAATATGTTTTTAGATACTTTAAGATGTTAGCTATTGTAATTTATAATACTTTCTATGTAATTTTATAATAATATATGTTGTTCTCATTGAACAAACTTTGGTAACATTGATACTCAATTATATTTTTACAATAATTTAAGTTTTTAATTATTGTGATTTATAATAATCTTTCTTCTATTTCAATTTAAGTGACACTAATACAATCTTGAGAATCAACCAAATATCATGATTAAATTAGCGAAACAGACATGTCTTAAATGATTCATAATGACTAATTAGAAGTGATATATCAAAATTACTAAAACAATTACTTGTGAAAATAATTTAAGTGAGCCCCATTTAATATGTCAAGTTAATTTAAAACATCAAGAGTTAATTTATTATTTTATGTCTATTTTACTTTTTTTATTAATTTATTAATTTTAATACTTAGATGACTTATAATAATTAATTAGGATTAATATAGTAAATTACAGTTGAAGCAGTTGAAACAGACATGTCATAAATGTCTATTCCACTTTTTTTTAATTAACTATTAGTATCTTTTTAATAGTAAATGACTTAAAATAATTGATTAGGGGTAATACAGTAAAATCACAATTGAAACAGCTAAAGCAGGCATGTTAACAAAGTAGTGCCTGCTTTTTCATAATTCTACTAAGTAGGGAAATGTCCAGCTTTTCAACAAGCAAATTAGTATGTTTTATATAAATATTTCACTAGATATACAAACTAAGAGATTATATTTTAGGATTTAATATGTATCAATAATATATTCAAAACTTGATAAATAAAAATAGTTCAATTCAAATTATATAAACTAAATATTCTGATTCTTCCTCAACTAATGCTAAATAGTTGAAGTTTCTTTTGTGGACTCTAACATGTTATTCACTCTATTTAGATCCACTTTATGTAAATAATAAAAAGTACTGATTACTTCCTCATTTCTAAGTACTTGTGACTTTTTTGGTTTGTATTTGCCTTAAAAAAAATATTCTCTCAATTCATAAATATTTGTCCGCTATTGATTTGACACACACCTTAAAAAATAATAAATAATATAGGTAGTTTTACAATATTACCTTTTGGATATAATAAATTTTTTACATTGAAAAATGTATTGGGTGATGAATAGTATTTAATACCAAGGGTAAAAGAGGTGTAAATGGATAAATTATGTATCAATTTTCCAACAGGACAAGTATTATTGAATAACTGTTTTTAGTATAGTGGATAAGTAAAAATGAATAGAGGGAATACATTAACTAGAGGCTAATTTGACTAAATAACGTTATTTATTACTCATTTTTATTCAATACCTCTCTATTTCACATACATTAGTATATCTCTATATTATGACTAACGTAAAGATGGAAAAAGAGAACTAATATGTCTTGATTCTCTAAAGTGACAAGTATTATAAAATATCTATTTTTAGTAAGGACAAAAAATATTTAGAAAATAAGTAAGTAATTGCTACCATAGAATGTCAAAATAAAGGTAAAATGATTGCCTCATTGAATATGTAATTTGTCACGAATCAAGACTAAGGCCATAATGACACTTATCGCAACTAAGCCTTGACAAGTAACCCAATCACCCAAATTGATATGTAATAAGAAATCATAACAAAATGTCTAAGGTGAGACTTTTAGAGAAAGTCAGACTATACACACACAATAATACCAGAAGTCTGAGTGATAATGATACCATAAACCATCCCAAAATATGGTCTTACAGTGTAAGAATAATCTAAATACAGCTACGAACTGGTAAATACAATTGAATTCAACAAATATAAGTCTGTTTGCAAATACAAATAAAGACATCAACTAGATAGGAAGAGGTTTATGGTCGACTCTGAAGGCATAGAGCGTTAATACCCTTAATTTCAATGATCAAGCGCACGATCTTAGCTGTCGTATAGCGCACTCGTACTTGGATCTGCATTGAAAGGGTACAGTAGAGATGAGCACGATCTACTTGTACTCAGTAGGTATCATAGGCAGACTGAGCAAAGTAGAAAATAAGATACACAAATACATACTATGAGCATATCACCTTCAATAAAAATTGTTTCAAATGGTAGCTCACACCATCTCTACTAACAATTCTAAACATAATAAATAACAAGCAAATAGGTACGTAAAAGATACAAAATAGATATACATCAAAATAAGCATAAACATACCATATGGAAGATGCATAATATATGAAATGCAATGATAATGGTATGATATGACTAAGGTTATTGCATAACATCCATATACACCTATTGAGTCTCAGCTCTTTCGGGTAGGACCTAAGAGGGGTTTGTAACCCATATACTTTCTCAATAGTCAATCTCAATATCCGTATTTCCTCGCAAACTCATGGTCTATGGTAGAAGGTTTCTTAAAATTATTTCATTTATGTCAAAACAGTGTTACCATAATGGTACCAATATGTCATCAATGTATGTATAATATCAGGATGTAATGCTTACAACCAAACTAGAATAAAGGTCTTGAATCTATTGAATACATGTACACGTGAGCTCAAAATCCACTTAATATGTCAACTAACCATGATTCCGTATAAGCAATGTAACACTAGAGTAAAAAAATACTAGTAAGACATCATTAATATCACATTAAGCCCTACTTGGGTGTTCCTATCATGAAGAAAGCAGCCAAATGCATACACAAGGCTAATAATATCATATAAAGTCCCGACATGAGAAACACACAATAAATATCACTTCAAGTCACCAACAACAATAATATAAGACCCCACATGGGCACACAACAATAATAATATAATTGAAATATGCTTCCCATGATGATTACCCAATCCATAGCATGAATTATATAAATATTAACTATCTAACCCAGTTCGAAGAAAGTTAGGTCGTAACCTACCTTGTGACGATAAAATTCCAGCTTAAAGCCATCCAACGTGGACCTTTCCCCACTTGAACGGCCTCAGAATTAACTAAAACATACAAATACAAAATCTACATCTCAAAATGAAGCCAACAATACCCATATTGTCAATTTCCAAGTCAGGGTCAAAACAGACCCTCGAAATGGGTTTTTGAAAAAAAGAGTAAAATTGGAATATTTATTTATAAACACCTTACCCATGATTAAAGGAAGCTATAGCAGAAAACCCAAATGAAAATGGGTTTAAAATGAAGTTTAAATACAAGAAATATCTTTTTAGGCCTCTCAGGCAAAAAATCCCCAATTTTTAATTTTGAAATCACAATTTTAAAGAGTTTTTAATGACAATAATCGACGTAAAATAATTGAAATAGTAATTTGGAGATTACCCAAGCTCAAAAATGGAAGAACTCGTCCATAAATATCTTAACCCGAAGCTCAAATTCTCAAAAATGAAAGAAAAATTGAGAAAAAGAATTTTTCTATCCTTCCAGCTATGATCGTTAAAGCAGTCAAATGACCACCTAAGTGGTCATCGCTTAAAAGCGGGTTGACCGTTTTAGCGGTCCAACCCAATTGTGTTGGCCCCCTAAAGCGGTTCTATACCATTAAAGCAGTCAAAGGTCTTATTTTGTGGTAGTTGTTTAGACCTGAAGGGTCTTCTAAATCGATGCCTATGGCTCTGAAGCGGCTACCTCGATTTACCTGTCCTTTGGCCATTAAAGTGGCAACACCAGATTTGCAGTTGTGTCGGCAACTTTGCTAAGTAGCAAAGTTGTTGACTATCCCCTCGAGATCCGTTCAAAATCTCATGAAGGCAAATGAAATAGACTACTAGACTAAATTTGACATTTCAAACTTAGTGGTTGCATCAGGTTTTTGAAAAGAGATTGTTTTCACAAAATTGACCCATAAGACCCAATTTTACAAATTTCTAAACCAAGGGTCGAAATGAGATCTAAATGTCCAAAAATTGAACCAACCATACTATAAAATCAAAATTAAATTTTTGGATCTACTAGTAGTCTATTTTACCACTCGACACACAGAACAACAAATATTGACCTAAGTCAACTATAAGGCCTTTAAAACATCTTTAAAAAAAAACTCAGCAAATCATTCTAGATCACATCGAGAACTATGCCAACCTTACCCACACTCCAAAAACATTACATAGCAATAATGGGGAAAGGTAATGTAATACCCTGTACTTTTCCTAGCTTGAAAAGTTTCCCAAGAATGTTAGAAGCCTTTTTTAAAAGATGAATCCACTTTTGTACATATGGTATTTTCAATATTTTCACTTTGTGTCATGTGCGAAATTCAATAAGCTTTCCATCGATACCAAATTTTCCAAAATCCGACACCCGAGTGAAGAGTTTGAGCCTTTTTAGTGAGATAGTGTATCACTTGAGCCTTCAGCGCGGCGCGGAGATAGCTCAAATGGCAATTCTCAATTTCCAGCGTTGCTTCACGATAGTAGCGCATCGCGCTAAACTTTCAGTTCACAGACAAGGTGGCAACGCAATAGCTCTACGTCGTGCCACCGTGCAATTTCCCATTTGTCACTTTCTAGTGACTTGGCGTAATAATGGCGTGTTACGCCAACAATGAAAATTGAGAAATTTTCACAAAAATTAAAGACGCGTCCAGGGTTAAAAGGTCAATTTCCACCCCTATATGTACCCAATAACACGTGATTTAGTCATTCTTCACCCAAAATATACTAGTTTCTCTCAAGTTTCTCTTAAGAACAAGCTAAGGTTTCTATTGGGGATTCAAATTCAAGAAGATTTCACCGTCAATACTCAAGAAATAACATCCCAGGTATGCATAGTGTTCATTCATGGACTCCTTTCATCCATGAAGCCTAAGAATCTCGTTTCCAAAGTCAATATTTTAGATTTTCTTTACGAACTTTATGTTGGGTTTATTTTGTTTATGTTGAGAATGATCAATTGAATTCAAATCCATGTTGGGTGATTAATGTTATGTGGAATTGATTTGTATAGATGTATATTAATGTGAACCTATGATTAAACCCTAGGATGATGAAATTAGATGTTGAACCATGATGTATAATTGTTGTATAATTGTTGTATAATGGTGTCTACATATATTATGCCTATCATGTGTTTGATTAAATGTCGATATGAAGGAAAAGTGCCTAACTAGCATGATATTATGAAATCCCCATGTTTGTACAAGTTTATCTATATCAAATGTTTGATGAAGTTCTTCAATATATGAATTATGAATTGTGTTGTTGGTCATGTGTTCACGTAAGTCATGCTATGTCAATTTCTTTCCATCGAGTCCTGGGGGTACTTGTACCCGACAATTTAGCTATGTGCCTAGAGCCATGTCATGTTTTTATGATAACCTCAGTCAATCCATGATCAGTAGAATTTAGTCAGTCTCATGACTCAGGAAAACTCAATAAATTCAGTATCAGTCCAGTCTCTTCAAGAAACCTGAGTAATCTCAGTAGCTCAGTAATCTTAGTGACCTCAGTGGTATATGTAACATCAGTAATCTCTGTGATCTTAGTAATCTCAGGAAATCTCCATGATCTCATGAACTCAATTAGTTGTCTGATATCAGTAGTATTCCGTCAGTCAATGAAATTCAGTAACTCAGTCCATGTTCAGGTCTATGAATCATATTTAAAGTCTATTAGATGGGAGTAGGAATTAGCACCGAGTAAACCCAAGGATGGGAACACACACTATCAGATGAGGGTATGATTCTTAAAAGTCACCCTTGCATTTCAAAACTATATAGCTAGCATAGGCTGAGACATTAACACTATCCAATGAGGGTTGATAAAGTAGATAAGCACTGTCAGATAAGGGACCCACCATTCTTTTTTGGGGACACTATCAGATGAGGGTTACCCACAGCTTGTCCTTACTAGTGGCGCGGTATTGACACCCTTCCAATTGGGGTTGCAAATTGGACCCCAACTCAGCCATAATGGCATATTAGGGTTATGTTGGTTAGATAACTACTTCCCACAGTTATAGTTACAGAATCAGGACTGTTAGATACAGTTATTCAGTCTTAGTAGTAGAACTCAGATAGTTCTATAGAACTCAGGACTGTCAGATACAACCAACTCAGCACAGTGCAGAACTCAGCTAGTTCCATCAGTATCAGGACTGTCAGATACAGTCACTCATATTATCAATACTCAGACTCAGTAATCATGTTATCATGAACTTAGTTAATAGTATATTAATTATACGAAATTCATGTTATTAGTATTCAGACTCAGGACTGTCTGATACAGTCAATCAAACTAGTTCATAATCAGAACTGTCAAGAACAGTCTTTCCTGCATTAGTGATACAATATCAGTCTCTCAGTATTTAGTAGATTCAGTCATTCATATTCAGTATTATGGTATCAGTCCTTCAGATATCAGTAATTCCATGTTATTAGTAAAACTCAATAGTCAGAACCCAGTATTCAGTCCTAGCACGATCTCAGATACAGTTACGTATGCATGCATGTATTCTCAGGTTTATGTTAGTTAGTCAGTTAGTATTGTTTATGCATATGAACCTATTGTATTCAGCCTACCTCACTTGCATACCAGTACATTTAAAGTACTGATATATTTGTACTATGGTGTTTTATACCATAGGTTTAGAAGCACGAGCTCCAGAGAACCAGTTGCATCCCAGTTCAGTGATCAGAGTTAGCAGTGAGTCCTCATCCTTCGAGGACATGATGATCAAATTACTATTTTAGTTTTCAGTTTATTTCAGTAGTTAGAGTTAGTTAGGGACATGTCCCATCAACTCCTTATTCAGATAGTTTAGAGGCTTTCAGACTATAGTATGTTCAGATAATTATCTCAGTTGGTTTGGTATTCTCATACCATATTTTTCAGTTATGTACTAGTATTGAATCTTATGGCCTTTCAGTTAATGTTTCCGCATTTACGATATTATTACTATTATCCAGTGCTCAGTTTACAGATATCATTCATGGGTTAGCTTGTGGTCTTTCGGGGTCATGGGCACTGTGTAGCATTTCGGGTACTAGATTTGGGGCATTACAGGCAAATTGGTCAAAACACATAAACATGGAATGTTTATAGGATCAAGTCATACAACATCCACCACTAAGAATCTAGTTCGTCCTTGAATTAAAGGCAAGAAAAATACTTGATTTGGCAAAAAGTGGGAGATAACTGCTACGCATGTTAGACTCGACCTCCCAAGTAGCCTCATCAATAGAATGGTATTTCCGTTGGACCTTAACAACTAGAATATAGCTAGAATCCAGCCGTCTAACATCCCAGGTTAAAATGGAGACTAGATTTTCAACAAAGGACAACCTCTCATCTAACTGCATTATGTCCCAATGAATGAATGAGACTAATCCAAAATATAAAGTTGTAGTATGGATACATGAAAAAACTATATGAACGCCTAAAAAATTGGTAATGCTAGCTCCTAAGCTACATCCCTAATAGTTTGAAGAATCTTAAATGGCCAAATATACCTGGGGCTAAGCGTGCCCTGCTTCCCAAATCTCATCACGCCCTTCATGGATGATACACTAAGACAAAGTTTATCACCAATAATAAATATCAAAGCACGAAGTGTACGATCTCACTACTTCTGCCTACTTTGAGCCACTCGAAATCTATCCTAAATGAACTGAACTCTATCCAAAGACTTATGAAGTAAGTCCATACCTCGAGGTCTAATCTTAGAAACCACAAATCAACCAATCGATGCCTACCATATTATCATGACCTAACCTCGGGCCTGGCCGTGATAGCTATCTCAAGCCCACCATGGATCGGAGACCCCTTTATCCTAACCTCAAGAGCACAATAATAAAAATAATGCAAAAGGTAATTAAATAGTAATAAGAAGATGAATATATAAGTCTAAGAAGACTAAGCGTCAAACAACAACCAACCCACATCTATCAACCAAAGCCTCTAAAACCAGAATAACATCTAAGTTGGGACATACCTCCGATTTTGACAAAAAATCCAAAAGTACCGAGTCAATAAAGAAAGAATAATGAAATGATAAGGCCTTCCAGAAAATAGAGGCTCACCTCTTCACATCAAATCAACAAACATGCTCTACCACTTAATGTTGCACAAGAGCAACAAAAAAGTCTTCAAACCGCTACCTCATGAAATAATGTAGCGCTGTATATCAAGTTCCCCAGTACATAGTTGGATTGTGTAGCTCGATTAACCTGGATTGTGTATCTCAATTCATCCTAAAGGCACCCATAGGCTATATGGGTTCAGCTCCCTTTGCTGAAAGGGCCCCAGTGTATGTTAGCCACAAGAACTGACGAAAACTATGGGAAAACTAAAGCCACCATAGGTAATTTTCATCCCAAATATGCATATATCAAGTGTATATCAATTACACGATCATATAGACCCCCAACATCAGAAAATATGGTTTCCAGTGTTTATCCTATCAGGACTTACTCCTTCACGATGAGTTACACAACCCCTTTTAAGCCAAAATTAAAAAAATTTACACATAATTCCAACTATTAACCCGAGAGTCATTCATTAGACATTTACCACTTGGTATCATCATACTAATATGCTCACAAGCTAATATATTTATGCCAAACTAATTCACACAACCAAATTAGACTCCCAATTTCTCTAAAAATCTATACCATGGCCACCAAATCCATTTTTATATCCATTTATACATCAATGCAATGCATTAGGTTCAAAAGCAAGTTAAACCATGTAATTTTTCATAATAAAATTCAAATTTACAAAGTGGGTTGAGGTTCATGAAATTCCAAGCCAAAATTAATCCAATTTAGGGAAACCCATGTTCT
The DNA here is from genome assembly GCF_002878395.1 of Capsicum annuum. Lineage (NCBI taxonomy): Eukaryota > Viridiplantae > Streptophyta > Magnoliopsida > Solanales > Solanaceae > Capsicum > Capsicum annuum. Next base: position 76,475,653 of record NC_061119.1, on the reverse strand, counting down.
TCATTTCAAAAATCTAAATACTGTATCAATTAAGTCTAAAAAAACATCAATTTGAATAATGAATAATCAATTCAAAACATGGGACAAGTAATTCAACTAGTAACAACCAAAACCCCTCAACCCAATTTCAAACCCATAATTTAAATCACATGAAAATCCATTCAATTAATTCCACAATGTGAAATTAAAGGTTAGGAACGTGAAACATGCCTGAAACAAACAAGAAATTGAAGTCAATTTGAAGTTTGGAGCCCAGATGATGAATTCTATGTAAAACGTTTGAATGTTCTTGGGTTTTGAGTTTTAAGAGAGAATGACTGATTTTGATCTTTGAAAACTGAAGAAAAAAGGCTTATTTTATGTTTAAAGGTGGTACAAGGGGTAAAAAGACCAAAATCCGCTTACCTCAAGTTAAAAAAAACTAGACGAAATTAATACACTAGCGTGGCACGATGTTATCGCAGAGGGTAGCTTCCGTGCCAAATAAATATTGCGGAGGCTAACCTCCATGGTACACCAATATCACGGACCCTTACTGCTTAGAGGTCCTAAAATTACTCCGAACCTCTTTCAAAAAATTCAAAACATTCCTAAATTACCCTTTTAATATTCCTAAACACAATTCAAGTCAAAAATTTACGTTACACATGCATAAGGGTTACAAATAAAATGATTAAAATTTTATGAGGTCTTAAATTATCCCTTTCTTAGGACCATTCATCGCTAAATGATGAGTTAGGACACTTTTAGCATGAGAATAGTGTGAAACACTAGAATAAATTGACAAACTTAAAAAGAGACAAGAGAAAAATGAAACTCATACCTTAAGCACTTTCATCCCAATATGGGGAACAAGAAAGGATACTTGGCCTTCATATCTTCCTCAGTTGTCCATGTAGCTTCTTTTACCTATTGATTTCCCCAAAGGACTTTCACTGAAACTACATCCTTGGTCCTCAACCTACGAACCTGTCTATCTAATATCTCAACCGGGACTTTCTCGTAGGACAAGGAATTCATAACACCAACATCCTTAACAGTAACTATCAAGGAAGGACCACCCACACACTTTTTTAGCCTGAACACATGAAAGACAAGATGAATCAAAGCTAAACTTGCAGGCAAATCTAACTCATACGCCACATTCCTAATTCTCCTCAAAATCTAACAAGGACCAACATAATGAGGATTGATCTTTCCCTTTTCCCTAAACCTCATGACTTCTTTCATAGGAGATACCTCATAGGATAAAAAATCCATAACATTAACATCCCCAACAGGCACTATCAAGGAAGGATCATCCAAACACTTTTTTAGCATGGACAAATGAAAGATAAGATGAATCGAATATAAAATTACAGGAAAATCTAATTTATATTCCATATTCCCAATTCTCCTCAAAATCTGATAAGGACCAACATAATGTGTACTGAGATTCCCCTTATTCCCAAACCTCATAACTCTTTTCATAGGAGATACCTTCAAAAATACCCAATGCCATAAGTTAGAAAAAAAATGTGTATCTCAGTCTGAAAGGATGGACACTGGCATACCATGAAACTTCATAATCTCCTGAATGAACAAATTAGCATAATCCTCTCTTGAGTAGTTAGTCCTCATAGGCAAGAAGTAAACGGACATAGTTATCCTATTCTTAATGACCCAAAAAGAACCATATTGATAGAAAGACCACAAAAGAACAGTAATGAAATCCATATTGATCATCTCCCATTTCCATATAGTTAACTCTTTCTCTTAAGACATGCCACCAGGCCTCAACTGCTCAACCTTAACTTGCTGAAAAACCATGTATTTGACAACAAAATTTACCCATATCCCTCTTTATATCATTCCACTACTATATTTCCTTCAAGACATGATACATCTTGGTTAAACTCTGAGGAACTGCATATCTGAACTCATGAGCCTCAGTCAAAATCCTTACTCATGACCCATCAACATCAGAAACAAACAACTTACCTTGGTACTTTAGAATACCATTTTCCCAAATATCGAAAGCCATAATATTTTGTTGACCCATATCTTCCTTAATCTGCATAAGTATGGGGTCAAAATCCTACTTCTGATTCACCTCAGTACCCAGAGATGATTTAACCATTTCCCAAATAATCACTTTTCCATCCTCAGAGTATAAAAGATAAATTCCTAAGTTAGCCAACCTGTGAATGTCCTTTATTAATCCTCTTTTCTCCTCTTTAACATGAGATAAAATCCTTATAAAAAACCTATTAAGAGCATCAACAACAATATTATCTTTACTTGGATGGTAGTGAACACTCATGTCATAATCCTTAAGTAGCTCGAGCCACTGCCCCTGCCTGGGATTCAATTCCTTCTAAGTAAACACATACTGTAAGATCTTATAACCAAATAGATATCTATATGTAACCCATATAGATAATGGAGCCAAATCTTCAAAGTAAAAACCACAGCGACCAACTCTAAATCATAAGGCGGATAATTCCTTACATAAACCTTAGACTGCCTAGAAGCATAGGACACAACCTTATCATGCTATATTAAAACACAACCCAGTCCCACACAGAAAGCATCACAAAATAAAACAAAACCATCAGCACCCTCGGGCAGGGTCAAAACTAGAATCAAAATCAACTTATCCTTCAACTTCTCAAAACTACCTTCACAAGAATCGAACCATAAAAACTTAACCTTATTTTAAGTCAACCCTGTCAGCAAAGTATAAATAGAAGAGAAAGGGTCTACAAACCTCCTATAGTACCTAACCAATCCCAAGAAGATCCCAATGTCGGTTGGAGTCGTGGGTTTAGTCTATTTCTTAACTTCCTTAACTTTATACGGATCCATGTTGATCCCATTACTAGAAATAATATGCCATATAAAGGTCACAACACTCAACCAAAACTCAACCAAAAATCACTCTTAGAAAACTTTGCATACAACTTTTGGTCCTAAAGAGTCTGCAACACAATTTGAAGGTAATTGGCATAATCCTCTTCACTCATAGAGTAAACCAGGATATCATCAATGAAAAATATAACAAACATATCCAGAAATTACCTGAAAACCTGATTCATAAGATCTATTAAGGAAGTCAGAGCATTGGTCAACCCAAATGACATAACCAAAAACACATAGTGACCATACCGAGATTAAAAAGCAGTCTTGGGAATATCAACCTTTCTCATATTCAACTGATGATAACCTGAACAAAGATCAGTTTTAGAGAAACACCTAGCACCCCGAAGCTTATCAAGAAGATCATCAATCTTAGAAAAAGGATACTTATTCTTCACTATCACCTTACTCAGCTGACGATAGTCTATACACATCCAAAGGACCCATCTTTCTTTCACACAAAAAGCATAGGAGCACCCCATAAAGAAATACTAAGATGGATAAATTCCTTATTAAGAAAATCTTTCAATTTCTCTTTTAGCTCCTTTAGTAAAACTAGAGCCAATCTATAAGAAGGAATGGAGATAGGACGTATCCAACAGAAGTTCAATCCCAAAATCTATTTCCCTATCAGGCGGAATTCTAGAATGATCATTGGGAAACACTCTAGGATATTCATTAACCACAGGGACAGATTGCAAAGAAGGACTTTCAGAGTTGGAATCCTTAACCCAAACTAGATGATACATACACCCTTTTGAAATTATTTTCTGAGCTTTAAGATAGTTAATAAATATCTCTTTGGGTACTAAGGAACTCCCCTCCTATTCTAATACCAATTCATTAGGGAAATGGAACCTAACCTTTTGGGTCCTACAATCCAGACAAGCAAAGCATGAATGAATCTTATCCATCCCCAAGATAACATTAAAATCCTCTATATCCAACACTATGAAATCCACCAATGTCTCTCTTTGAAAAATAGATACCACACAACCCCTATAGATTTTCTAGCAACTATGGAATCACCCACTGGAGTAGTAACAAAAAAGAGGTCAAAAATATTTTTGGGACCAAAATCAAAATGCACAACTAGATAAGGGGTCACATAAGAAAGGGTATCAAGCAAACAATAAACATCACAAGGAAAAAGCTGTAACATACTATTAACAATATCTTTGGATGGATTCTTGGCGATTAGCAAATGCATAGAGATTTTTTCGGCCAGTATTGGTACCAGAGTTAACGCCATTTAGCACAGAAGCTTAAGATGTGAAAACTAAAACTTTATTAGCTCTAGTCGCAACCTTGGCTGAAGGATAATCTCACTGTATATGACCCAACATACCATAATTATAACACTAATTTCTCCTCTCATCATAATATCCACGATGAAGTTTCCCATAAAAATGACTAGGAGGTTAATGTAGGGTTGACTGAGCTCTACTAGTTTAAGACTAGGCACCCTATGCCTTAGGACCACTGCTATCCTAAAAAGAACAAGCACTCGAAGGCTTAGGATAGGACAAACTAGTACACGAATAAGAATTACCCTAGTTTTTCTTCTTGGTCCACTATCCACTATTTTTCCTATTATTCTGCAAATCGCTACCCTGCTCTGAATACCTAAACTTCTGATTTTGCCTCACTCCCATCTCTGTTTGCTTTTTCTCTCATCCTTAGCCTGCTGCATATAAACCACAAGTCTAGAGATGTCTATATCATTGTTCAACATTACAGCCTACACCCCAATAATAAGTCATGGAACAACCTAGAAGCAAACATTTTTATCTTAAATCTTATATTGGAGAATAACTCAGGTGCATAGTGGGAGAACTGTTGAAATTTCAGAGCATACTCCACTTTCATCTTCCCTTGCTTCAAGTTCACAAACACTTCTACCTTTGCCCCCCTCAAATCCTGAGGAAATAAGTGACTAAGAAAGGCAACTAAAAATTACCCTCATTGCTTTCTCAACATTATCACCCCTCATAGTTTCCCACTCCTCATACTACTGATAAGTTACATCCTTCAACTAATAAGCAACAAAGTCCACACCCTCTATATTAGTAGCATGCATTACCCTAAATATATTCTCCATCGCATCAATGAACCCATGTGGATCCTCCTCAATATTAGAGTGTGTAAAGGTTGTAGGATTTAACCTAATAAACTAGCCAAATCAAGTGACCTCAGTTGAATGAGAAACAGAACCCACACAGTCAGACTGATGAGGATATGATTCCACCATCTAAGTAAGCATATAAATAGACTGACAAAACTTTGCATTAGAGATATCTTTCTAAGGTGATTGACCATTAGTTTCACTAGATTGAAAAGCTTGAGAAGGGCTAGTAGGGATTGGTGGAACTCTACATGCGGTGGTACAATCAAGAGCAGGGACCCTCGATCGGGTATGCGCTCCATACACAGGGCAAGTCCCCTCTATATTGTTCTTAGGTAGGGAAGAATTCCCAGCAAATTTTTTACGAATATTAGATCTTTGGGGAGGCATGATCTGTAATGTGAGAAATCTAGGATTTAGTGAAGTTTCATAACATTAAAATCTATAACCTAAACTAAAACATCAGAAAGGAAATTATTCCTATTTGCCTTATAGCTTCCTCCTTATAAGTGTGTCACTCTACACATCCATAAAAGGGACTCTACTCAACATGAATTTGTGGATACCAAACGACCCTAGATCTAGCTCTAAAACCAAGCTTGTCATGGCCCGACCTCAAACTTGGCTAAGACGGGTATCTCAAGTCCACCATAGACTGGAGAACCCCCCCTTCCCCCAAACCTAAACTCAAGAGCACAATAATAATAATAATAATGTAGAATCTAATTAAATAGTAACATAAATATGAATAGATTACACAAAAATAACTAAGATTCAAACAACAACCATCCCACATCTATCCATGAAAGCCCTAAAAACTAGAATAATATCTAAGTCAAGATATGCCACTAATTATTACCAAAAAATCCAAAAGTACTGAGTCATTAAAGAAAAAATAATGAAATGATAAGGCCTTTCAAAAGATAGAGGATCAACATTTCACAACAACTTAACAAACGTGTTCCACCACCTAACACTGCACAGGAGCAACAAAAAACTCTTTGAACCCTACATCATGAAATGATGTAGAATCCTATGATGGTTAGTAGTATAAGCACTAACATGTAACTCAGGGAAAGAGATAACCTGCCATGTGAAAAATCAGTCAAACCATATGCACACATTCATATATACATATAAAAGATATCGGGATAGGGTAAATAATCATGAACATGAGAGTTTTAAAACTATTAACCTAGAACGTGTAGATCGATCCATCCTAAATGCACCTATAGGCCATATGGGTTCAGCTCCCCCTAATAAAAGAGCCCAAGTAAGTGTTTACCATACGAATAGAGGAAAAGTTGAGGGAAAATTAAAGCCACCAATAGTCATCCTAAATATATATATATATATATATATATATATTGTGTAAAGTACACGGTCATATAGCCCCTCAACACCAGCAAACATAGTTTCCAGTGTTCGTCCCCTTAGGACTTACCCCTTCACAGTTAGCTATACAACCCCCTTTAAGCCTAAATTAAAACAATTTGCCCATAATTTCAACCATTAACTCGGGAGTCATTTAATAAGGCATTTACCATTTTGTATAGTCATACCAATACGCTTGTAAGCTAATATATTTATGCCAAACTAATTTAGACAACTAAATTGGGCTTCTAACTCCATAAAAATCTAAATCATGTCCACCAAGACCATCCAAATCAATTTTTATATCCATGTATCTATTCATGTAATGCATTAGGTTCAAAAGCAAGTTAAACCATGCAATTTTTCATAATAAAAATCAAATTTACAATGTGGGTTGAGGTTCATGCAATTCCAAGTCAAAATTCATCCAATTAAGGAAACCCATGCCCCCTATTCCAACCATTTAAATAATGTACCAATTCAGTCCCAAAATATCAATTTAAAGCATGAATAATTATTTCAAAACATAGGATAAGTAATTCAATCAGTAATAATCAAAGCCCCTTAAACAAATTTCAAAATCCATAATTTAAATCATTTGAAAGCCAATTCAATTAATGTCACAATATAAAATTAATGTTTAGGAAAGAGAAATCAATTCGAAGTTTTGAGCTCGAATGATGAATTATCTTTGAAACCCTTGAATGTTCTTGGGTTTTGAGTTTTCAGAGAAAATAAATAATTTTGTTCTTTGAAAACTAAAAAAAGAGGCTTATTTTATGTTTAAAGATCGTACAAGGGGTAAAAGAACCAAAATCCCCACACCCAAGTGAATAAACAAAATCGGACGAAATTAACACACTGCATGGTATGCCGTTATCATGGAGGGTAACCTCCGTGCTACACCAATATCGCAGAGGATAACCTCTATGGCACACTAATATTGCAGACCCTCACTATCTTGGGGTCTCTAAATGACCCCAAACCCCTTTTAAAAATTCAAAAACCTTCCAAAATTAACCTTTTAACACCCGTAAACATAACTCAAGTCAAAAATTAACATTATACACGTGGAGGGTCAAAATGAAATGATTGAATTTTTATGGGGTCTCACGCATAAATCCTCAAAATAAGCCATATCAATACTCAAATGGTAGTTATTATTATATGTAAACTTCACCAAGGCCAAATTCTACTCCAACTAACTGTAATACCCTATGTCTAAATGCCACTGTACAACATATGACTCATTTCTTTGAGTCATATATACCAGTCATATGTTGTAGTCATATCCAAGATAGTATGAAATGGTTGAAATTTTGTTTTAGGTATGACACAACCCTTAGGGTCATAAGATTACTATAGGAGTCGTATGAAGATGAGTCATAAAGTCAATAGCCTAGGTTCTTTAAGTTTCTATCCATGTTACGAGTGGGGGATATGATTCGTATTATGATATTACTAGTCGTAGGTTTAGACTCGTATATTAATCAATGTATACTATCTTGATCCTGCCAAGCTTATGAGTCATGAAGCTAACTCGTACCTTCACCATATTAGTCGTATGTTTGACTTGTGAAGACTAGCGATCCATTTATGTAATGTTCAGTTAAAGGTCCTTTTGTTATTTTCCCCTCTATTAACTCCCAACCCATGATTTATAACCTAAAAAGGAGCATAATTTTCCTCAACTTTCAGTCAATTAACAATAATTTCCTCCTCCCATCTTTAAATCATCAAGATTAGGGTTTTTCTCACCAAGTCATCTTTCATGTCTCAAACTTCAAGCTCTCTTCACAAGTCAAGCAATTCCAGGTGTGTAGGGGTTTATGAACAATGTTATTATTTCATCCTTGTGCCCAAAAAGAATGATTTTAAGATTGAATTTACTTGTGTTGAATTAGGGTTCACACCTAAGTAACCATATACTTGAAGTATGACATTAACATGTGATAGAATGTTTTAAGCGTATTAAGGTTTACATATATTCATTTTTTGACTTGTAAGATATGTTGTTAAAAAATTATAGATTATTATTAAGCATAATGTTTTGTTAATAATTTTTATGAAATAAAGCATAATATCCAATTCCTAAGTACAAGTACTGAGTTTACAAGAAGCGTATGCTCTTAAGATCCATTAATATGTTCTATAACATGATTTAAAGAAAGATTGATCTTTTGATCTAAAGATAAGTCATGAAATCCACAACTATTCATCTTGATTATGTTTTATAGTAATGAAAAGAATGATTGGTTTTCATTCTATAAACCCTTATGCTATTTAAAGGTGAATTTCTTAAGTATAAGCATATATGTATTCTGGGAGTAGTATTTAGCACCGAGAAGGAAATGCAGATGAGTATATCCTAAATTCCTGGAAACTACGTGCCACTGTAGGTTAAACTTTTTCCTAATATGAATGAAGTATAGTGATCACTTAAGTTAAGGTTCTATACCGATGGCAAGGGTAGAATAGTTTTACCCAATGTGGGTAAGACATTGGACTCCACATGGTTTATGTTGATTAGAAGAATTTCGCATAAGAAAGAATAAAATTAAAGATTTTAGAAACTAAGTGTTATGGCTCACTAATCTTATTCATATGATTCATTATTCATGTTTTATGATCTTGTAGTCTTTATTTTTACTCATGTTTGAGGTGAGTCACTTACGCTTAGAATGCATTACTTGAAAGTTTATATATATATATATATTCAGTTCTTGTTTTACTTATACATTCACTCCACATACTCTGTACATTCCATAAGTACTGACCCACATATACGTCTATGCGTTACATTGTCTTATAATATAGGTTCTGGTGCTCGTTTCCAGTAGCACGTTTGGCTTTAGGGAATATCACCTACATCCCGACTATTGGTGAGTCCTCGTAGTCTGAGGACCCAACTTATCAAACTTTGAATCATTGATGCAAGTGTTTTAGTATTTGATTTAAGATTAAGTTCAGGTCAGCTGGGGTCTATCCAGTGGCTCTCTAGTTAGCAATAGAGGCTTGTCAGATTGTGTATGTTTTAAGTTCATAGATTTTTTTTAATGTTTCAAAAGTAAAAGATTTATATTAAGCCATGTAATTGTTTACATTCAATATTTATATACGTTAGTTCACTTTTCATGTAAATTTCAAGATGAATACATATCATGGGTTAGCTTAGCGTTATTCATATTCTTAAGCACCGTGTCACATCCAGGGGTACTTCTGAGGCATTAGAAACTTGGTATCAGAGCCTATGGATTGAATAGTCCTAGGGAGTTGGACAATCAGCGTTACTTATTCTTAGTCATGAGTATGAAGCATATCACATTTATGAGCAAGAGACTATAGAACGGGTTAGGAATTATCAATTTTTGTATGATATATCGTGCTTATAGTTGTCTTTATTTGCCTTAACTTGTACTTTTTACGAGATAGAATGTTCCTTCTTGCCGAGCTGATGTATGCAGAAATGGTGATCAACTACCCCTGAATATCGACTCTCTGAATGAGAATGTGTCTCATGCTAAATTTTGAGCTGCCTTTCAAGCATTGGCCCAAGCTGTGAATGCTAATATTCAATGAAACCAATAGGAAGCAGTCCCACTTTAAAAAAATGCTAACTTAGCTACAGCTCAGATTCAAGACTTTATGAGGATAAATCCACCTAAGTTATGTGGGCCAAAGTTGGATGAGGATCCTCAACTCTTTATTGATGAGGTGAGAAATATTACTCATATTATACATGTTATTAAATATGAGAGTGTAGATTTGGCATGCTATAGGCTAAAAGACATTGCTTAAGATTGGATCATTATATGGAAGGATGGTAGGGGTGAGAATGCAGCTTCTATAAGTTGGTAGGTATTTTAGAGTGTATTTTTAGACAAGTTATTTCCTCATGAGATGAGGGATGCTAAAGTGGAGGAGTTCATGAACCTAATTCAGGGCTCTATAACAGTGAAGGATTACTTTTTTAAGTTCACTTAGTTTGCCAAATATTCCCCAGAGTTGTCTGATTCTAGAGCTCATATGAGTAAGTTTATTATTGGGGTGTCTAATTTGGTAGTCAAGGAGTGTAAGACTGCTATGATAATTAGGGATATAGATATTTCTCAATTTATGGATCATTCTCAATAGATTAAGGAATAAAAGTTAAAGAAAAGAGAGACGAGAGACAAAAGAGCTAGGACTGGACGATTTGAGTATAGTTAGCCAAGGTCTAGAGAGGGAAGTCGTTCATAGTTTTAGGGTCATTCATCGATTCCTATGCCATCTTCATTAAGTACCTCTCCACCCAAGACTAGGAAGGAGAAGTTATGAAGGACTCTAAATTGTAGGTCTCATAATAGTGTAGTCAAGACGCCCAGTCACCCAATATGTGCAAAGTGTGGCAGGACCCATCCTGGTGAGTGTTTGATAGATAAAGGGGGTTGCTATGGTTATGGAAAGTTGGGCCACAAGATCAAAGAGTGTCCATACACTTATTAATGAAGTAGAGATAGTCATCCTCAGACTCAGGCTACAAATTCAGCTCAGCCAGGTCCCCAGTTCCTCCACAGGGCACATCATCCAGTACCGGTGGCAGTCAATACTAGAATTTGTTTTATGATTTACAATCCCATCAATAATAGGAGAGTTCATTACATGTTGTCACTGGTATACTTTATTTCTTTTACCTTTATGTATATATGTTGTTGGACCCAGGATTGAATCTTTCCTATGTAACTTCATTGGTTGCTGTAAATTTTAGGGCAGGTCCTAAAAATCTCTCTAAGCTCTTCTCAATTTCTACCCTAGTAGGTGATCCAGTTATTTCTAAATGAGTCTATAGGAAGTGTCCTATCACTGTGTATATATGATCACACTAACGGATATAATAGAGTCAGAGATAGTAGATTTTGATGTTATTCTGGGCATGGATTGGCTCCATTCATACTAGCATCAATATCTTACCACACCCACATGGTGAAGTTTCAATTTTTTAGTGAGGCCAATTTTGAATGGGAGGGTAATTCTGTATCTCCCAAAGGTCATTTTATCTCTATCTTAAGGCCAGAAAGTTAATATCAAAAGGTTGTATCAACTATTTAGTTTATGTAAAAGATAGTCCGAATCCCCAATAGTTTAATCAGTTCGTGTAGTCAATGCATTTCCTGAGGTTTTCCCCAAAAATCTACTAGGGGTAACTTCTTATAGAGAATTAGAATTCGGTATTGATCTTCTTCCTGATACTCAGCCAATTTTTATTCCTCCATATTATACAGCTCTGACCAAACTTAAAGAGTTAAAAAGCGGCATAAAGACCTCTTAGATAAAGGTTTTATCAAACCTGGTGTTTCTTCATGGGTTGCTCTAGTCTTTTTCATAAAATATAGATGGCACTCTCAGAATATGCATAGATTATAGACAACTAAGTAAGGTTACCATCAAGAATAAGTATCCCATTCCTAGAACCAATGATTTGTTCGATCAACTTTAAGGTTCCCGGTGGTTCTCCAAGATTGACCTTAGGTTGGGATACTATCAGTTGAATGTAAGGAAGTGAGACATTTTGAAAATAGCTTTCTGAATAAGGTACGACTATTTTGAAGTTGTGGTTATGTCATTTGGACTAATAAATTCTCCTACAACTTTTATGGATTTAATGAATAGGGTATTCAAGTAATACTTAGATATGTTTTTTATTTTCTTTATAGATGACATACTGGTGTATTCGATGAGTGATTAGGAACATGCATACCATTTGAGAATAGTACTACAGACCCTCAAGGACCGTCAATTATATATTTGGTAAATACAAATTTTGGTTGGAATCTGTTACCTTCTTGGGGCATGTCATTTCAGGGGTTGGTATTCATATAGATCCTCAGAAGACTAATATAGTGAAGCACTATCCTAGACCTATCACTCTATCTGATATCAGAAGCTTTTTGAGTTTGGTTGGATATTATAGAAGATTTTTTAAAAGGGTTGTCCTCTATAGCCAAACCATTGACTAAATTGACCTAAAAGAAAGTAAAGTTTATATGGTCAGATAAGTGTGAGAAGAGTTTCCAAGAGTTGAAGGATAGATTGACTTCAACACCAACATTAGCTCTGCCAAAAGGATTAAACGGATTCGTAGTGTATTGTGATTCTTCTAGAGTTGGGTTACATTGTATGTTGATGTAAAATGGGAGAGTGATATCTTATGCCTCTAGGTGACTTAGGAATCAGAAAAAGAATTACCCAACTTACGACTTGGAGTTATCTGCAGTGGTATTTACCCTAAAATTTGGAGGCACTACCTCTATGGTGTGCATGTTAATGTTTTCACTAACCATTAAAGTATTCAGTATCTATTTTCTCAGCGGGAGCTGAACCTTCGTCCGAAGTTGGTTGGAGTTTTTGAAAGATTATAACATGAATGTGCTCTATCATCCGAGTAAGGCCAATGTGGTGGCATACATACTAAGTAGGTTGCCTATGTGTAGTGTGACCTATGTGAATAGGGAAGAATGGGAGTTGGCTAAAGAAGTGCATTGGAAATCCATCCTTAGTAGTTCCTCTAGAGAGTATTGGGGTCAATGTTAACTTGAAGTATGAGTAAATTCTTGTGGAGATACTTGATAGGAAGGTCCAAAGGCTAAGGAATAATGATGTAGCTTTGGTAGAGGTTCTTTGGAGAAACCAAATAGTTGAAGGGGCCACTTGATAAGCTGAAGCAAACATGATGATCAAGTATCCTTATATTTCTTCTTCTAACCCAATTCCTGCCGAAGGTAAATAGTTATTTTTAGACAAAACTCTTCCTCTTTGAGCCTGATTAAGTATTCTTAAGTCATATCTTATGTTGTAAGTGATTGTATCCTTGTGATAGATATAAGCTTGGTTGTAAGTTTGGTATAGATGTGTGGGTTCTTTTCCAAATCCCAATCCTAGATGAATCACATTCAAGAATGAATATTTCCAAGGGGGAGATATCATAATATCCTATGTCTAAATGCCACTGTACAATGTATGATTCATTCTCTTGAGTCGTACATACAACCTACGAGTCGTATGTTGTAGTCATATCCAAGATTATGTGAAATAGTTGATGTTTTATTTTAGGTACGACTAGACACTTAGAGTCATAAGACTACTATACGAGTTGTATGAAGATGAGTCGTCAGGTAAGTAGCCTAGGTTCTCTATGTTTCTATCCAAGTTACGAGTGGGGGACTACAAGTCATATTATGATGTTACTATTCATATTTTTAGACTTGTATATTAACCCGTATATACCATCTTGATCCTACTAAGCTTACGAGTCATGAGGCTAACTCGTACCTTTACCATACGATTTGTATGGTTGACTCGTGAAGATTGGCGATCAATTTCTGTAATGTTCAGTTAAAAGGCCTTTGGGTATTTTCCCCTCTATTAACTCCCAACCAACAACTTATAACCTAAAAAAGAGCATTATTTTACACCATTTTCAGTCAATTAACAACACTTTCCTCATCCCATCTTCAAGATCATCAAGATTAGGGTTTCTCTAACCAAGTCATCTTTCATGTCTAAAATTTCAAGCTCTCTTCACAAGTCAAGCAATTCAGGTATGTGGGATTTATGAAAAAGGTTATTCTTTCATCCTTGTGCCCAAAAAGCATGATTTTAAGATTGAATTTTTTTTTTTTGAATTATGGTTCATACCTAAATAACCATATTCTTGAAATATGACATTACTATGTGATAGACAACTTTAAGTGTATCAAGGTTAACATATATTCATGTTTTGACTTGTAAGAAATGTTCTTGAAAGATTTTAGGTTATTATTGAGCATAATGTTTTGTTATGAATTTCTATGAAATAAAGAATAAATTCCAAGTCCTAAGTACAAGTATCGAGTTTACAAGAAATGTATGCTCTTAATCTCCATTGATATGTTTTATAACATGATTTAATGAAAGATTGATCTTTTGATCTAAACATAGGAAATGAAATCTACAACTGTTCATCTTGATTATGATTTAAAGTAAAGAGAAACATCACTAGTTTTCATTCTATAAACCCTTATACTATTTTAAGGTCAATTTCTTAAGTATGAGCATATATGTATTCTGGTATTAGTATTTAGCACCGAGAAGGGAATGCAGATGAGCGTATCCTAAATTCATGGAAACTATGAGTCACCGTAGGTTAAAATTTTTCCAAATATAGATAAAGTATAGTGATCAATTAACTTAAGGTTCTATACCAATGACAAGGGTAGAACAGTTCCCCCTAACATGGGTAAGACATTGGACTGCATGGTAGCTCACATGGTTTATGTTGGTTAGAAGAATCCGCCATAAGAAAGAATAAAAGTAAATATTTTAGAAACTAAGTGTTATGTCTCACTAAGCTTATTCATATAATCCATTACTTAAGTTTTATGATCTTGCAAACTTTATTTTTACTCAAGTCCAAGGTGAGCCACTTACGATTAGAATGCATTACTTTAAAGTTTATGTGTGTATATATATATATATATTCAGTTCTTGTTTTACTTATTCATTCACCCCCACATACTCAGTACATTCCAAAGGTACTGACCCACATATATGTCTATGTGTTACATTGTCTTATAATGTAGGTTCTGGTGCTCGTTTCCAGTAGCACGATTGACTACGGGCATCTTCACTTACATCCCAATATTTGGTGAGTCCTCATAGTACAACGACCCAACTTATCATATTTCTATCCATTGATGTATGTATTTTAGTGTTTGATTTCCGATTAAGTTCAGGTCAGCTGGGGTTTGTCCCTGTGGATCTCTAGTTAGAAGTAAAGCTTTGTCTGACTATGTATGCTTTAAGTTCAAGGAGTTTGTTTAAGTTTTTCGAAGTTAAAGATTTATATTAATCCATAGAATTATTTACCTTCAGTTTTTATATAGGTTACTTCACTTTTCATATGATTTCAATATGAATAGATATCATGGGTTAGCTTAGGTCTATTCGTAGTCTTAAGTACCATGTGACGTCCAATTCGTACTTTTGGGGCATTACACTGACCTCCAAAGTCCATAACATAAGCTCAAAGCATATTCTAGAAAACCTAAATAGTTTGCTTCGACTGACCATCTACCCATGTACCCAACTCTTCCTAAAATGCCTATTAGAAGTGAGAAGTGAATACTTAAACTTTATCAGAGATAATAGATATTGTACACCATGGAGACAAACTATCTCATGAACATAGTTATGGGCCAACCTCTCGAAAATAAAGAAAACCTAAACAGGGATAAAATGAGCAGAGTTGGTCAATCGATTCACGATGACTCAAAAACAATCAAAACCACGAGAAGTATGAGGCAACCCAATCACAAAGTCCACAGTGATTTGTTCCTACTTCTACTCAGGAATGGGTAATCTCTGAAGCAAACCACTAAGCCTCAAATGATAGACTTTAACCTACTGACAACATATATTACAAGCTACAAAGAATGCTACATCTTTCTTAATACCACCCCACCAATAGTGCTATCTCAAATCACGATACGTCTTGGTCACTCCAAGATGAATGGAATACTTAAAACAATGGGCCTCCTCTAAGATAAACCTCACCCAAACACCCAATTTAACACGCAAAGTCATCCTTTAATGCTCAAAACACTATCAGATTTAAGTGAGGCTTCCTTAGCCTTGCCACTTAACATCTTTTCCTAATTACTCTCAAACCAACATTATTAAACTAATGAGTTTAAATCATCTCTATTAAAGAAGATCTTGCCTCCATAAATGCTAAAACATGGACAGGTGTCAAAATATCAAGCCTAACCATCTGTTTAGCCAAAGAATGAACCTCTAAGTCCAAGGGCCTCTCCTGGGTCAAAAGATATGCAAAGCTACCCATAATAGCCATCTTTCAACTTAAGGCATTTGCAACCATATTAGCCTTGCCCTAATGATAGTGAATAGTAAGATCATAATCTTTAAGAAACTCAACCCAATGATTCTACCTCATACTAAAATTGTTCTGGT
>NC_061119.1:76418635-76456269 GCF_002878395.1 Capsicum annuum | reverse complement strand
ATATATATATATATATATATATATATATATATATTCAGTTCTTGTTTTACTTATTCATTCACCCCCCACATACTCAGTACATTCCAAAGGTACTGACCCACATATACGTCTATGTGTTACATTGTCTTATAATGTAGGTTCTGGTGCTCGTTTCCAGTAGCACGATTGACTACGGGCATCGTCACTTACATCCCAATATTTGGTAAGTCCTCATAGTACAATGACCCAACTTATCATATTTCTATCCATTGATGTATGTATTTTAGTGTTTGATTTCCGATTAAGTTCAAGTCAGCTGGGGTTTGTCCCTGTGGATCTCTAGTTAAAAGTAAATCTTTGTCTGACTATGTATGTTTTAAGTTCAAGGAGTTTGTTTAAGGTTTTCAAAGTTAAAGATTTATATTAATCCATAGAATTGTTTACCTTCAGTTTTTATATAGGTTACTTCACTTTTCATATGATTTCAATATGAATAGATATCATGGGTTAGCTTAGGTCTATTCGTAGTCTTAAGTACCATGTGACGTCTAATTCATACTTTTGGGGCATTACACTGACCTCCAAAGTCCATAACATAAGTACAAAGCATATTCTAGAAAACCTAAATAGTTTGCTTCGACTGACCATCTACTCATGTACCCAACTCTTCCTAAATGTCTACTAGAAGTGAGAAGTAAATACTGAAAATTTATCAGAGATAATAGATATTGTACACCATGGAGACAAACTATCTCATGAACATAGTTATGGGCCAACCTCGTGACAATAAAGAAAACCTAAACAGGGATAAAATGAGCAGAGTTGGTTAATCGATTCACGATGACTCAAAAATAATGAAAACCACTAGAAGTATGAGGCAACCCAATCACAAAGTCCACAGTGATTTGTTCCTACTTCTACTCAGGAATGGGTAATCTCTGAAGCAAACCACTAAGCCTCAAATGCTAGACCTTAACCTACTAACAACATAGGTTACAAGCTACAAAGAATGCTACATCTTTCTAAATACCACCCCACCAATAGTGCTATCTCAAATCACGATACGTCTTGGTCACTCCAGGATGAATGGAATACTTAAAACAATGGGCCTCCTCTAAGATAGACCTCACCCAAACACTCAATTTGACACGCAAAGTCATCCTTTAATGCTCAAAACACTATCAGATTTAAGTGAGGCTTCCTTAGCCTTGCCACTTAACATCTTTTCCTAATTACTCTCAAACCAACATTATTAAACTAATGAGTTTAAATCTTCTCTATTAAAAAAGATCTTGCCTCCATAAATGCCAAAACATGATCAAGCCTAACCATCTGTTTAGCCAAAGAATGAACCTCTAAGTCCAAGGGCCTCTCCTGGGTCAAAAGATATGCAAAGCTAACCATAATAGCATCTTTCGACTTAAGGTATATGCAACCATATTAGCCTTGCCCCGATGATAGTGAATAGTAAGATCATAATCTTCAAGAAACTCAACCCAATGATTCTACCTCATACTAAAATTGTTCTGGTTGAATAAACACTGAAGGCTACGATGGTACGAGAAGATCTCACAATGGATTCCATAAAAATAGTGCCTCTACAATATCAAAGGAAATAAAACTAAGCACAACTCCAATCATGGGTAGGGTAATTCTTTTCATAAGACTTCAACTGACGAGAAGCGTACACAATTAACTTACCCACCTGCATCAATAAGACACTAACCCAACACCAGAAGCATCATAAAAGATGGTTAAACTCATGCCCTCCTTGGGAAAAGTCAAGATAGGAGTTCATGTAAATAAATCCTTAAGCTTTTGAAAGATCGCCTCACAAACATTAGACCACTAAAAAATTCTAAGTCAGCTTTGTCTATAAAGAAGCAATAGATGAGAAAACCTCAGTAAAACGCTGATGGTAGCCTGCTAGACCGATGAAACTCTAAATCTTGATAGGAGAAGTAAGCCTATTCTAATCATTAACTTCCACAATCTTGGTCAGTTTGACCATGAAACCATCTTTGTTAAAATGTGACCCAGCAAAGAGACAAACTCCAACCAAAACTCATACTTAGAGAACTTAGTACATAGATCTTAGGTGGAATTATGCATCTAAATGTTGTTATATAGCCTTAATTAACTTAGTTTTGAGGACTTGTCGTATTTATATTGAAATAATATTCATATAATTAAGCATATAAGTGTTCAAATACATGTTTATAAAGTTTGAGGTGTGTTCAAAACGAGTTTAGAAGTAAAATTTTCACTTAGAGTTTAAACGAGAATACTAGTATTCTTAGCTTGAGCTATGTGCTATTCTAGTTAATCTTGTTTGACTCTATTGTGTTATGATATCGAATTTATTATGTTAGATATAATAGGGAATTTTGTTAAGATGATGAACTTGATAATTGGTTAATATACAAACTGGAATTAAAAAGGATAACCTACCACGAAGCAAAGAACCAAAGGCCAAACGCATTGAGAAAGCATGAACAAAATCTAGAAAATTTGAGCACAAGGGTGTACCACACCCTTGGATATCCATTGTAAGGGAGTTACATGACCTTATAAACAGTCCACAACATGTAAATTCCAATGAGAATCTGCGATGAGGGTGTGCCACACTCTTATCGTACCAATGTGATAGTATGGCACACCTTTTTTTAAAAAAATGGGCAGCTTTCTCTAACTATAAATAGGACACTTATGTCTAATTTTACAGATCAGAGAGATGACCATTGGGCATTAGAATACACTTTAGGAGGCTTCTATTTGTGTTTTTATTCTTTTCTTCTAGTTTACTTTTGGATTATTACATAAATGTCATGATTATGATTCTTTGTAATTCCATGAGTTGCTAAACACCCTCATCTGGGGGTTAAGGCCAAGAACATGAGTACTTTTGATTATAGCTAAGTTGGTTTATGTTATTATCAGTATTGGTTGTTCATGTAACCTTTTTTAAACTATTCTATGGATTTGTGACCATTAAGATAAATGCATAATTCTATCAGGATCTCGGAAGAAGGAATGATAGAATAGAACATGGGATATATGGGATGGGATCATAATCATTCTAGGGATTGAAGTTATAATTTTCATTTAGGATAGGAATATACCTAATTCACCCTATTTAGTTCATAAATAGAAAGAAATACAAATGCATTTAACTTAGTTCTTGCATCCACGCTCAATAATATAGTTGTAGGCTAAGTTAGATTATTGATTAGAGATTCAGAAGAACCAGATCCTATTATCATCCCTGTGAATCAACAACCAAAATAACTAAATAAGCCAATGAAGTAGTATAGCTAAGTAGGATTTTCCGTATTTTCTTAACCTTGGGTTTCTCCCCATTATTGTCCAAGAACCGTACATTATTGCATTGTTTACTTTTAATCTTTATTTTTAATTCTCAAATGTTGTGGTTAATTTTGAACTTTTTCAATCTTCATATTGAAATAAAATTAGATAGTTTTTTATCACAAGTCCCGGTGGGATCAAAACTTTGATTTTGAAGGACATTTTACAACTTGGTAGACTACGTACACTTGGGTATGCTCTTGGGCGCAACAAATTCTTGGTACCATTATCGGGGACATGTAAATTGACAACTGTCTTAATTTGTTTTGCTATTAAATATCTTAAGTGCTAACAACTTGATCTTATATTTTGAATTTGCAGGTTTAGTTTTGGAAAGAAAGTAAGCTGGAAAGGAAAAGGGATTTGGTTGACCCATATCCTGAACCTGAGTGGCATTTACATTAGTTGAGGAGAGAACCAATACTTCTCTATCGGATACTGTATATTCAATAAGAGGGAGTTATTCCTTCACTTATAGATGAAGATCCACTATCCTATCAGATCATACATGAAGTAGAAATCCTACTCACAAATAATGTTACCTTTGCCATCTATAGATCATCACTTGGAGGTAGATTTAAGCTAAAATAAAACATGGTGCAGCTTTTGCATAGTAGTGGACAGTTTGCTGGCTTGTCACATAAGGATCCATAGGTCCACTTGCAGAACTTCTTGGACAGATTATGTGAGGCTCATGCTTCTCCTCTTCTTACTTTTAATGGAATCAAAATAGTAGTTGAACACAGAGCCAACAAGTTCCATTACTATATGGGATGATTTGGCAAAGAAGTTTCTTATCTTTTTCTTCCCATCCAGTAAAACTTCAAGGCTATGCGGTGAAATCTTAAGTTTCAAGTAGAAGCCGAATAATAACTTTTATCATTCTTGGGAGAGGTTTAAATCACTTCTCAAGGACTGTCCATATCACCAGTAATCCAATAAGGTATTTGATCATAGCTTTGTAGAAGATCTTGATCATTGTGGCATCTCCAGAGGTATTGTAAAATTACCTATGGGTAAGATAGAAGTTGACAATGCCACAACCATAACAACCTAATTATCAGCTATTTAGAGTCAGATGATGACATATTTTATCAAATTTGGTTTAAATCAATCCTAGGATTAGATAAATCCAGTTCAGTAGGTTTCGTCTTGGTGTGAGATTTGTGGGAACAACGGTCACTTTATAGACTTATGTGAAGAAAATCTAGAGTCTGTAAACTTTATGGGAAATGCACATAATCCAAATTATGATAATACCTACAAGTGGTAAAGTCAACCCAGCTATTCATCAAAGAATAATTAGACTCAACAGTATCAACAATAGAACACACAAGCTAGCAATCTAGAAGAAATATTGAAGAAGATCTTAGCCAATTAAAATCAAATGGTTCCTGAGATAAAGAATCAATAGCTTGCTCAAAATAATTTAGAGGCATAGTTGGGGAAGCTAGCTTAGGCATAGAACACTAGGCTTAAAAGGACATTACAAAGTGACACAAAGAATCTAAAGCAAGTAATGGAAATTACCTTGAGGAGTGGTAGATATCTCATTGGTAGGCTTCCTAAGAAAAATAAGGAGGTACAAGCAGAGCTAATCCCATAACATATAAAGAAGAAGCAAGCTGAAGTTGAGGATGCTAAAAAGTTGGGAAAGTTTGAGTATATAAAAACAAAGCCTGTTGAGCATGTAACTAAGAAACCACCACCATTATTCCCTCAAAGGCTAAAAAAGGCCAAGGAAGATGCATGTTTTAAGAAGTTCTTTGAACCTTCATAAAACTTCATATTAATCTTTCTTTGTTAGATGTTTTTCAGGGTGTGCCAAAGTACACTAAGTACTTAAAGGATGTGGTGACTAATAAGATAAAGCTGTGAGACATTGAGATAGTTGAACTTATTAAGGAGTAAAGTTTAGTGGTGATGAGAAAGATGCCTAAGAAACTGAAGGACCCAGGAAGTTTCATCCTCTCTATAAAAATTGGTGAAGTGATGTGGTATATGGATTGAGTAATTTAGGGGAAAATATAAACTTAATACCCTTTGTCAGTGTTCAATACTCTTGGTTTAGGTAAGCCGAGGCTATGTTGTTTGGATCTTCATATGGCGGACAGAACCAAAGTTCATCTAAAAGAATCATTGAGAGCATGCTTATTAAGGTTGGTAAGTTTATTATCCCTATTCATTTTATTGTTCTTGATTATGATGCATATGATAGTGTGTCAATAAGTTAGGGCATCTATTCTTAACAATAAAAAGAGCACTGATTGATGTTAGTAAGAGCACTCTTAAGATGAGATTGGATGATAAAGAGGTGGTATTCAAACTCTACAAACCACTCACTCCACTTCCCCATTATAAATACTTATGCATAATTATGGCCATATGAGTGGATGAGTGTAGAGTAGTGGAGCCCAAATTTCTAATGACCTCTTTAGACAGTTTCATAGAGTTACCCACACCTCTAATTATACCAAAAAAGGTAAAGCAGAAAGAAGAGCCGAAAAAGGCTATTATTGACAAAAGTTCAGACCTTGAGAATACACACTTAAAAGGTCAGAAACGAGTAATAAAATGGCATCTAAGTAAAAGAAAGAGGCTAAAGAAATATGAATGAGATATAGTGATGGAGGTTGTGCTATGACACAAAATCAGGTGCTGCTTAGGAGGTAACCCAAGTTAAGGTAGGTATTTTATTTTCATATTTTATTTTTTATTTTATGTAGTTTTTGTTTTTGTTGAGTCACAAGTTGAAAGGAAGTTTTAGTACCGAAAATCTAAGCCAAGGAGCATGGCAATAACTGGTTGTGGAGTTCACCTGACCTCACTAAGGATTAAAGATGTTGCTAGCTAGGCCTAGAGGCCTCAAGGGATATTTCCATCTATACTTTTGAGTATACTTTAAGGACAAAGTATGTTTTAAGTGAGGAGTGGGAAAATTTCCATTGTTTAGGGTGAAGTGTTGCTATAGGATCTCAATTCTTAGTTGCTTTCTATTTTTTGTGTAAATTTGAAAAAATTACAAAAATATTTTCTCTTTGGTATTCCTTATTCTTAGTTTTGTTGGTGTTAGTCTAGTAGGTTCACACTTCACCCACCCCTTGGTTGTTATTTTTATTAGTTTTTCATGGGGGTGCCCTTTTAACCTAGTATCCTTTTTTTATTTTTTAAGAGTAAATTTTAATTTTTTTTTATTAGGAGTAAGTGAGATGTTATTTGTAGTACCTATGTGTGATTACATGATGCAAGTTGGTTGTGAATGTGAAAGCATGTCGATTGTGTTGAATGACTACTTTGTAGACACCTAGGCTCATGCTTATGACTCTTGTTGGATGTTTGATTAAATGAGAATTCATGTTTTTGCTTAGTTTATAGTCTATAATGATCCTTCATAAGTTGAGCATGTGCCATGTGTGAGCCTTGTCGTATATTTCTTGTTGCATATTAATGTATAGAACTTGTGTGGTGTGTGTGGAAAGTGAAATAAAGAATGTGGATTTAGGAGATGATATAGATATTTATTTTATAGCCATTTTTCATACTATCTTCTATCTATCCTTTTTCATGATCTTAGTTTGCCCAGTTGAGCCTTTATCCTATTCTTTGGTAGCCTCATATGTAGCCTATTCCTATTTTTTATTGACCATAATTTAATCCAAAGCTTGTAAGCGCTTTATTTGACAAATTAGTAAGGTTAAGGAGTGTGAAATGGAAGAAGAAAAAGATAAAAGTGAAGACCCAAATAGTAGCTCGTGGTGTTGGAAAAGTTGATGTATTGTGGGGATTAATGTAATGAAAAAAATAAAATTGTGGAAAATTGGATCATGTTTTGATAGTAAATACTTCCCCCACAATACATGATCTAGCTTAAAGATATGGGGCAATACAAAGGAGATGTGTGAAGGTAGAATTGGTGAAAGTATGGTTGTTAGGGAAAATAGATCATCATATACTATGATGTATTAGAGTTCTTAGGAAAGATAGTCACTATTACTAGCCACAATAGTTCCTACCCGTCCCTTAGCCTACAGTACAATCCTTAAAGTATTATTTGATCTTAAGGCTTAGCATTCTGAGATTAGTAGAGTACTACATGAAGGGCAAGCCTATGGTACATCTAATGTAACTTGTGAATTCTTTGTGAGAGTGGGCGTAATTTGATTTTTATACCCATGCCTATGATATATTGTATCTAGGTGAGTGAATTTAGGTAAATAGACACATGTTTGATGATAGTTAGGTGACTTATATTATCTTTGGTTGAGTAATATGCATGATTTTTCCAATGTGGTTAGTCAATTCTTGAGGTTAGGGTGGTTTGAAGTAGTATTTATAAGTTCTTAATTGTATATGATATGCTTGAGTATGAAACTTGCTAATTGTGTAGTCATTGTACTACTCGATTGAATGTCTTGCTTGTTGTAGTACTAATGTGAAGAATTCTTTGTATGATGCTTAAGGTGTTGAGTTTTTTGAGGACGAACAAGGCTTTTAAGTGTAGGGTGATGATGTTAGCTGGATTTATGCACCTAAGTGTTATTATCTAGCTTTAATTAACATAGTTCTGATGACTTCTCATGTGCGTATTAAGTTAATATTCATATAATTAAGCATCTAAGTGTTGAACTACATGTTTATAAAGTTTGAGATGTGTTCAAAACAAGTTTAGAATTAAAATGTTCACTTAGAATTTAAATGAGAACAATAGTATTCTTACTTGAGCTATGTGTTTTTCTAGTTGATCTTGTTGGACTCTATTGTGTTATGAGCTCTAATTTATGGTTTTTTATGTTATAGGGAAGCTTGATGAGATGACTAACTTGATAATTGGATGATATAGAAGCTTGAATTAAAGAGGAAAAGCTACCAGAAAGCAAGGAACCAAAAGCCAAACACATGGAGCAAGAATAAGCAAAATATGGAAAATTTGAGCAAAAGGATGTGCCTTGCCCTTGGATCTCCATGTTAAGGGTGTGGGACGCCCTTGGAAAAAATCCACAATATTCAAATCCCTGTAAGAATCTACAATAAAGGTGTTCCATACCCTTATCACACTAACGTCATAGCGTGGTACACCCTTAGTTAAAAAATGAGCAACTTTCTCCAACTATAAATTGGATACTTATATCTTACTGTACCTATCGGGGGGCGACCTTGGAGTATTGCAATACACTTGAGGAGGTTTCTCTTAGGGTTTTTATTCTGTTTTTCTAGTTTACTTTAGGATTATTACATTAATTTTATGATTATGATTCTTTGTAATTCCATAAGTGGCAAAATACCCTCATCCATGGTTAAGGCCAAGAACATGAGTACTTTTTCTTATATCTAAGTTGGTTTATGTTATTATCAATATTGGTTTTTCATGTATTAACTATTCTAGGTATTCACGACCCTTAGGATAAATAAATAATTCTATCAGGAGCCTGAAATAAGAAACAATAAAATCGAACATGGGATATATGGGATGGGATCATAATCATTCGGGGGATTGAAGTTATGATTTATGTTTAGGATAGGAATATACCTAATTCGCCCTATTTGGTGCATAAATGTGAAGAAATGCAAATTCTTTTAACTTAGTTCTTGCATCTCCTCTCAATGATATAGTTGTGAGGCTAAGTTAGATAGTTGATTAGAGATTTGGAAGACCACGATCATGTTATCAATCTCGTGAATCAACAATCAACATAATTGACTAAAGCAATGATATTTTATAGCTAAGTAGGATTTTTCGTAGTGCTTTAAACTTGGGTTCCTCCCCATTATTTCCCAAGAACCGTGCTTAACTACATTTTTTACTTTTAATCATAGTTTTCACTTCCCAATCATTTTGGTTACTTTTGCACTTGTTCAATCTTCATAGTGAACTAGAATTAGATAGATGTTGATCATAAGTCCCTGGGGTATCGATACTTGGCTTTTAAAGGACATTTTACTACTTGGTGGACCATGTACACTTGCTTGTGTGCTTGAGCGCAACACATACAACTTATCATATCTCAACCTTTGAATTACAATCTGTAAATTCTCCTTATGGTCAGCCTCACTCTTAGAGTAAACCAAGATATCATCTATAAATATAATGAGAAAAGAGTCGAGATATGGTGGAAACACCCGATTCATCAACTCCATGAACGCGACTAGGGCATTGGTCAACTCGAAGGTCTTGACCAAGAATTCATAATGACTTTATCGAGTCCAAAAGTCTATCTTCAAAATATCTAAAGCTCTAATCCTTAACTGGTGATTCTCAAAACTCAAATCAATCTTTGAAAACTCAAGGCTCCCAAAAGCTAATCAAATAAATCATCAATATGAGGATAAAGATTCCTACCTCACAATCTGAAGGCATCTAGGCAAATCAATAAGAAAGACATCCATGAACTCACAGACAATACAGATATAATCCAAAGGAAGGGTGAATCAACACTAGTGTCACGAATATTGGCTAAATAAGACACACATCCCTTCTCTACCATAGGACAAGCTTGTGTTGACACCTAATTTTTCCCTCCCCGACTAAATTTATTCCTTTCTTTCATCGGTATTAAATAAAATTACAACATTTATTTTATTTGGATAAAAATTTTCCAAAGTATTTATCTAGGTAATTTTTTCCTTTTAAGTAGCAATTATATATTTTCATATCCATGTACGAGATCGCATAATTTAGTCACTTAAAAAATATTTTTATGAAAAATTAAATTTTAATCAAGTATTATCTTAACAATTAATTCAAATGGTCAAAATCTTGATTTAAGTATAATTTATTCTCAAAAATGATTTATTTTAAAAATATGTGTTTGATTTATGAAATCAAGAAACTCGGGATTCAATTGATTGTTAAGTTGTTTCAAACATTGTTTCACTTTAGCTAAACTATTAAATTGGACCTTAAATTGAAAGTGATTTGGCCACAATTACAACATAATTGGTCAACTTATTTTTAGTTAAGCTAAAATTAAATTCATTTGACTAATTTCTAACAATTGGGCTAATTTAACAAATAGCCTAAATTCCTAAATCTCTAATTAATCATTCAACCTCATTTTTTCCTAAAATCCCTGAGTCTATTCCCTTATAAATCTAAAATCTTCCCAACCCAATATCTGTAGAAACAACCAAATAGTGACCCAAAACTCCCTTCACCATTAGACCACTCCAAGACAGACCCACCAGCCTGACCCGTCCAACAGGCCCAAAACAATCCCCTCCCCCATCTCGGTCTATCCCACTTCTGATTCTTCTTCTTCTCTAAATTGCGTACAACCCAACAAAACAATAACAACATTGAATAAGTGACAACAGATAGCAAAAACTAACAATATCTTCGACCCGACACAACCCATTAATGACTTGGCATAACCCAATCTCTTTCCCTCTTCCCACTTAAATTTTTGTTCCCTCACATGATTGTGTACTGTGGACAGTCTGAGGACCTTCTATAAATGCCTAGGAGTCCTTCCCAATGTTCAAAATTTTTAAATTCAGGGGGAAATAGTACAAATTCATATATATATTTGTGTGAATTCCCTTGGTTCATGGGGATAATTCTTTTTCCCCATTTTCAAATAGTTGAACCCATTAGAATTTCTCCAAAATTCAATGTAATCAGTACAAGGATGAGGTGTAAAACCCTATCCTCAATCTAAATTTAAAATATCTCAATTAGAAGTTGTCTAAATTACCCCATGATTCCTTTTTTCTCACAATGACAAAATTGGTTTTCATTCTCAAATTCCCATCTATAAAAGTCTCGTTATGGAGCAAAATTAAAAAAAGTCTTAGAGGCGAAAAGTCTTTGTGAAAAAAAAGTCTTAAAATTTTGATTGGAATTCTTATAAGACTATTTAGAGCGAAGAATTTTGATTAATAGTGATAGAAAAGCTCTTCCAGTGGTGGTAGATATTTCGGTGGTAGCTTGAAGTCCAGTTTTACTACCTCAAAAAAAGGTAAATACACCTTTCCATGTTAGTTTATTTTTCTTCTTCTTCATCTCCTTCTTCGTAGTTTTGTGACTATAGTAAAGGTGGAATTCTTTGTTGTAGATGGATTTGATGGCCTTAGGATTTGGTTGTAATAATGGTTGTTATGTTGTTTGTCGAATCAATACTCATATAATAATTTTTTCTTTATTGCTGATTTCGTAGTTTTTGGTTCGATTGCTTTTGGGTTCGCTATCTCATGTTAATGTTGTTGATTAGATATAATTTGTTTATATTAGTATGTATCAACATATATTGTGAAATTTTTGTTCTTTTTTTAATTGTTTAGTTCACTGTCTTGATTCAATGATTTTTGTTATGAAGCTTTAGACATTGTTTAGTCTCAACTTTGTTTGACGGCCAAATGTATAGTTTTTTTTATTTATCGTGCATCGTTTTGACTTTGAGTTAAATGTATTCATCTCATAATTTATGTTTTAGTTTTTCTTTTGAAATCACTTTAACATTATATTTTGTTAGTTCTCATCATGTTATTGCGGGCTAATTTGCTATCCCTTTAGCGAAATACTCTTGTTTGTCTATATGTTGTCTTAATATAGTGCTGGTTTAGTTTGTTTTATTTTTCCTTAATATTATTCTTGGCTCAAAGTTACTGATGGGGGTTAAGTTGACTATCTTAACCTGATAAGACTACCTCTTAATTTTTTTGACCTTAAAAGTCATTAGAGATAGTGGGTGTATGTCCATAGTAAGGTCAATAATCCTGTGAATCCTCAAGGATCTTTTCTTTTACCCTTGAGAATTGATTCTTAGTTGGTAAAATAGAGGGTGAGGATATTTGTAGTACACTTCTCTTGAGTTTTTTGTTCATATTTCTCTCTGTGTGTTAATTATGAGAACTGTCATTTTATCCCTTTGTTGTAAATAAGATTACTTGGATGTTTTGAACTTGCTTAACCACATTTTATTTTAGATAAATGAATAGCTTTTCTTTCTTTATTTTATCTCCTTATTTTGATTACCATACATATTCTCGATATGCTTGGAATCATGATTTCCTACTCTCTTGTTGATTGTCTATTTATTTACTCCTTTGTCTTGTTTTGGAATTACTAGCCATGTCAAATTTTTACCCCCTTTATCTATAAACTTTGATCCTAACTATTTTCTTAGGTCTATCATAGTTTGCATTTTTTTCTCTCTTGTTAGTAATGTGCTGGATTGATGTCCAAATGTCATCTAAGTTTGATTTTAGGCCCTTGTCTTGTCTATTTTTGATTTTGTTAAAAATAAAATTTCCAAGTTAATTTTTGTGTCACTTAGCTTGGTTGTTCATTAATATTTCTTTACCTTGGTTTGATTTTATCTCACAGTCTTAAATCTCCTAAGGTTTTGCAAGTCTATTTATGTGCGAAAGGATGTTCTATCTTGTTTAATAAGGTAGTGAAACTGGTCGGTCTAAATATTATTTTGTTGATACTAATCTATGTATATTCCTATGATAAATTTGTTTGAAGTCTATCTTCTTCTCTGTTTTGTTTTGCTAATTTGTATTATTTATAGCCACTTATTGATTCTTTTATCTGTGTAGTTTCTTTTGATTAACTTCTACCCGACTTATTTATTTAGTTTGATATGTTTGTTTTTAAACTTCTTGAGCCCTGTTATAAGTCATCATTTTATAGTTTTTGATATCAAAATAAATAAAGGTAGATTTAAATTAGGCTGTGTAATAATCTCATCTCTAAAGTGTATGTTCCCTGGTTGATAAAATTTAATGTGATACTTCTATCGGTGAAAGGAATTAGTAAGTTGATATGATGTCTTTTAGGTAGATCATGCTAATATTATTTTATTTATGCACAAAAATATTCTTTTTTCATGTCATTGTTTATATGTTAGGTATAAAAATTCTAGCATATATTAATTACTTTACTTTTGTTTTACATGTGGATACATTTGAGTCTTACATGGGCTCTTTTCCCTTTTGCATGTCTGTTATGGGTCATTGTGGCTCATTTAGTCCTGAGTTAGTTTCAAAAAGAAGGTAGACTATGTCCCATTTAGTCCCGAGTAAGTTCTGAATAAAAGGTCCAAAAGTCAATCATATGGCGTACCGATGCAAGAAGATGGAAGAAGAAAAAATGGGTCAAAGCCCGTTGACAAAGTTGCTAGGATTTGGAGACTTAAACACCTTGATTTTGTTTCTCTTTTAATTTTGTATTTATCTATTTATTTATTAATTAAGTCCTCAAAGCCAAAGTTGTAACTTAATACAGGTGAAGCAGATTTTGGGCCTTAAAGGTCCGAAAATTAATGGAAAAAAATCAAAATATACATCCTTAGGTTGTATTTTGCAAGTCATAGCAATACTTCTTAAATTGCAACTAATAGCAACTTTAAAATTAAAAAAAAAAAAATTAACAAGACTTTTAAAACAAATAAAATTCTTCAAAAACATGTTTTTGTTTTTGTTAAAAAAAGTATCCTTTAAAATAGATGTCAGTTATTAAAAGGATGTCAATCACTTCATGTTTCTGTCAAAAATATTCTTTTCTCCAAAAACTACTTCTTCTTCTCCAAAAATGATTTTTCCCTTCATTCACCCCTAATTTTTATAATCTTAATCGTCAGAATTTTTTTATTCAAATACAGATTTACACATTTCTTCTTCTTCTTCCAAAAATTAGAAATCAAATTCTGAGTGAAACCCAATATTATCCAACTTTTTATCAAAATCGTTGAAAATTTTTTTATTATAATACAGATTTATATATTTTGATTGCAACATCAAAAAATGTATTATCCAGATCTTCGATTTTTCAATATCATTTTCATCCACTAAAAACATTAATAAGTTAGCATCATTCTTGTATATCATTCTACACACCAAATTCATAGATAAAAAATTCAAATTTCAAAAATAATTTTGTATATGACATCGGTATATAACATGGTTAAACTTGGTTAAGTTTGTGTTTGGTATAAACCTAGTTTTCAAATAAGTTCACATAAAAATCATAATATTTTTTATTTTAGTTTTAATACAAATTACATACTTTGAGACCCCGATAAAAAATACCATTTAGTAAATGAGATATATATAAACTGATTTCTTATATAATTTCTGATATGATTCCTCATTTTATTACCATTTTCATACACTAAAATATGTACAAAATTCTTGCATATTAACATATAAGAATTTAAAAAAATAATGAAATGCGCCAGTTTCTATAAGAATTTCAGACCCCCAAAAAAATAAAAGCACACCAAATAATATTTCATACACAACCAATACACTAATTTTGTTTGTTTCTAAACTGATATAAAAAAATTTAAGTAAAACAATTTATACATACTCATTTCATACATATAAGTAAAATTATAACGAGGTGAATATACCATATTATGCATCCTACTCATACAATACATAGAAAATAAAATTCAATATGATACACAATAAAAAGCTTCTTCTACTAACGGAAAATATAATAGATTGATCCAAAACAATTGAACTTTTCATTCATCTCCTTTTCACATAGTTCATGATTTTTTATTTTTTTAAGAAGACTCTTAAGCCAAGGGATCGGGTTATGTCACAAACCGTATCAGCCCCAATACCAATGTCAATACTAAGGCTGACACCACTACCGACATCGCCCATACCGACCTATAGTAGTTCCACAAAGCCTCTAACCGAAAGTAAAATAATATTCGATTGGGACATGGACCCAATCAAAGCCAAAACCAATGTCTATGAAATAATCAAAGTATGTAAAAACATCCATGACATCAAATGGAGCCTTTTGAAATATATAAGCTCACCACTTTCATCCAACTGATGATAGGCGAAATTACGCGCCTATATCAATATATTTTGCCCATATTTTAGCCTAGTTTCGAGAACTAATTATCTATTTCGTACACTTTTAGTCCTTTTTCCTGTAAATGAGCTAACAAATGTGATTAGGAAAGTTTCAGGTATAAATGATGCAAAATACAGCAATTTATGGCTTACTTGACGCAAAAGAAAGCTCACAAACGAGATGGAAAGGAGCTGGACGCATAAAGGACTAAATCTGCTGCATGGAAAATCTGTCCCGGGCTAAAACAGCATTTCTGAAGACTTTGGGACTTACAGACACAAAGCTGGATTTTTGCCATAATACATTAACCTAGTGCAATTAGGTTATGTGTTTCATTATTCTATTTGGATTATAATTTTGTAACCTTGCCCTAGTACATTTGGGTCAAGGATTTCATTAGTATATTAGGATTTGGTTATTTATTTCATTAGCTTAGTAGGAGTAGGATAGGAGTATTATAAATACCCTATCATGTTAGAGATTTTTAAGAACTTCTTCACTTCTTCAATAATCAACTCAACAATATAATTTTCGTCCATCTTTCTCATCTTCCACTACAAACACTTCTAATCTATTCTTCTATTCTTAAATTCCGCAACAAGAGAATCGTTACTTGCTACGATATCACCAAAACCACACGCCAAACACCTACTATTCACGCCATCCACCATGCAAAACGTGATATCCTTCGCATTCATGGGTAACTAAATCTCTTAGTTGGGGTTATGGAAGCCGAATGAGTTACTATCTATAGCTATGAGTTTGTGAGTTCAAAACAAGTATATTGCTTATATCATTATTCTCTTCATCTTAAATCTACATTCTTTGCGGTTCAAACACAAGAACACGCCATTCTAACATCTAACCTGTTCGAGAGAAAGGTTATTTGTCTAGAAAAGAAGACGCATAGACCAACGCCAGTCTAACATCTGACTTGTTCGAGAGAAAAGTTATTTGTCTGGAAAAGAGATAATGTCAAGGTAGTAGGACACCCTTTCCTATTAAAAAGCTAGTGCCGTACCTGGACTAACTTCTTGGAGAATTCGTACCGTTAGTCACGCTTTAAGCTCGAGAGAGTTAAAGTGAAATAGTCCTTGTTTAGGTCGAGAGACGCTTGGATTTACCATCGACTACAATTCTCTATAAGCAATTACATGTCAAGACTCTACACACTCATAGCCAATAGAGACGTATACCTCAGAAGGTGGACATAACCCCAACGCCTCAATTCTCATTGTTTCACAACCTACGAAATACTCTCTTTTTACTTTATTATTTTCAGCTTTTATTTCATTACTTTGGTTACTTATTACAATCCCCCTTTCTTACGAGACTTGCACCAAAAGTCTAATAATTTCACTTACTTGTTGACCAAGCTATTCTCTGTGGGATCGATACCCAACCCAGTTGGGTTCTATATTTGCTAACGACCGCTTTACACTCCCACGAGAGCTGTAGATTGAGCGTTATCACCAACCCAGCTAATCCAAAATCTGATCACTAAGCAGGAGGAGTAGAATGGTCGATTCCTGCATCGGATGGGGATACAGCCGCCCGAAGATGGATTAGCGGGTGAATGCTAGTATACACTCAAGATAAGGATAAAATAATGTCGACCTTTGAAACCAACTAAACCAACCATATGCATTCACAACCATACATATATATTTATAACCATGCTGGGAAAGGGAATCGGGTTCAGGATGCCTTTAAAACCATTAACATAGGTATGTATGGCTTAACCGTCCTAGAACCACCCACGGGTTATATGGGTCCAGTGTATCCCCCTGAAAAGGACATGATGTGTGTAGCCGCACGAATCAGAGATACCAGAGGAGTAAGCGATTCTGAGTACCCTTTTCTCTCCATGATACATATGTACAGGTATACTTAGGGGATTCTCGTGTACCCCGTAAGTATCATATGTGGTCGCCATGACCAATCCTCATGTCGGCAAACTTGAGTTTCCAGTGTTCTTCCATTAGACTCACACCTTCACAGTTAGATATCTCACTCCGTCATTATTGCCCAATTAAAATCATTACCACACAACCAAACCACCATTTCATTTATTATTAACCAAGCTATAAGTAGTGTTATCGTTATACCGACTATAGCTTTCAAGAAATTTCCATAGCCATCCTTTTAGAGAAGAAGGGATTCCTATATACCCATAGAATACATTATTATGTTAACTTGGGGGAATCCCATTCACCCCACAAGTGTCATTATGACGTTTGCTTGAGGGATTTTCTTATACCCCACAAGGCTTTCAGTTGGACCAACCATAACCACCAAGACCTTAACATTTAACCATTATAAACCATTTAAATCATTTATACCATTTAGAGTTCCATTACCAAGTTACACCATGCAATCGTTATATTAAAGTTCAACAATATAGTAAAAATCATTCTCATAGGCATTTATCAAACATGTTTGGGGGCATAGTATTTCCAAAGCCAAAACCATGTACCAATTAACCATTCCCATGCAACCAATTGTTCAAACCACCAATATAATACAAAAACCATAAGTAAAAGACATGGGAAAACCATTATAACCAAAAACTCCTACATATAATTTAAAACCCAAAACCATACAACATTTATGCCATGAAAACAATTCATAAAACATGTCTTTAGTTGGAACTAACAATGAGGGAGGAGTAACATGTCTTTAATTAAGAAGATGATGTTGAGAAATTGCCCTTGTACGTCCAAATTTGCTCCTATTAATGAAACCCTAGCCTTCCTTAACCCAAGAGCCTTAGAGAGAATTTAAGAGTGTTTTAAGAGAGTTTTAGTGATTATAAATAGGTTAAATCATGCCCTAAGAGGGTTATAAGTTGTGGGGCCTTAAGAGGCTAAGAGGAGAAATGTCCAGATTACCCCAACTTAAACTGTTTAAAATTCCTGTAGGATGGTACGACTAGCCCATACCAATCGTACCCTAGGGTACAAGTGGTACCCTATATTAGAAACTAGGCCTCCCCGTTGACCCCAAAACTATCTAACATATGACCACAAGGCCAAACCATACCCAACCATATGACAAGTACCATAAAATCATACCCTAGACAGAATAAAATCACCTAGAGTAAACTCAAGGCAGCATACGATTGACACCCTACCATTCGTACCATAATATACGACTAGTATGTTCCAATCATACCTTAGACAAAAACCAAACAACCCATACTAGTTACCATATAACCAAACTCACCCTAGCCATACCATATCATACGTCTAGTACCCCATAGTTGTATGATGTCCAGAAGCCAAAACTCAGGAAATTTTCTAAGGTTCAAAATCTAGGGTGTTTCTTCTTGTGGTATATTACCCTTCTTCTAGGTTAGGTGGAGCAGCTATGCTAACCAAATCACTGTAGGTGTGAACTTTTTAGAGTGTTCTAGATCTAATACCAATTGTTGAAACCTGAAGGTTGCACCATACTTTAAGTTACCAAGTCCCTCAAAATCAGTCACAGGCAATAATACGGTAATTTAACCAAGAACACAACACAATGCATAAAACTTAAGGACACAATATTTAATATGGAAACCCCCTTTCTCAAGGGAGGAAAAACTACGACTTACCCTCATAAGCACCCAAAAGTTCACTATAATCAACTTCTTAATTACAGACTCAAACTTAAGCCTAACTCTAGGCTCCTCCTGCTTATAATAACTCTACTAAAATCCTACCTTGACAACTCTACCAAAAACCCTCAACACTGGTTAACTATAACTGGTTTCAAACTTAAGTAATTCTACCTAAAGCACTCTCAAACAACAAGAAAAAATCATTACTCTTATAGACTAAGTAATTCATTTACGGACTCAAACTGAACTTAAGAGCATTGGCTATTTTAGCAAACAATAGAATAAGAACTTAAGTAGTGTAGAAATTGAGTTTTTGTCTCTCATTCACTATTTAGCTCTCCAATTTTGAGTATGCAAAAACTACTTGATGAAGAAATATCCTTTTTCTTTTATAGTGAAGTGATGATTAGGGTTGTAATGAGATTTGACCAGGTGTCCTAAATAGTATAAGCAGCACCTGCACAGGTTGTAACACAAGAGGTCAAAACTATGCAGATGCATGCCAGTTGTACTATTACCTTGAAAATCCAGGGACATGGTTTGTTATAGTCATCTTCTTATCATCAAAACAAGATACATCAGGTAGAGAAGGATTGTTTCTCCCTTTTGTTGGTGAAAGCGTTGCTCAGGCTCAGGGCTTGGTTCAATCAACTCCCTATCCCTTGCTAGCTTACTAGTCAACAAAATTTGTTCCTGCAAATTTAGAATCCAAGATCAAGTGAATATCACTATAAAAATCAAAAAGTAAAACTAAAACTAAAGCAATTGCCAAATTACAAGTCTTTAACAATGGTGCCAAAACTTGTTCCACCCAAGCGCACACGCAAGTGTACATGGAATCACCAAGTAATATAATTGCCTTTTACAAGCCAAGTGTCGATCCCTTAGATACTCATGTTAACAACTATCCCAGCTAGTTCAACTATTAAGATTAATCAAGTGTTGTATAACCAAAGACTGTTTGAAAGTTACAAGTAAAGTAAAAATAACAATGCGGTGAATTAAAGGTTTGTACAATAAATAAGGATTAAAGCACAACGAACAATCATAATACATTACAAAATATCATTGGTTGGGTTACTTAGCTTGGTTGTTGGTTCACGGGGTCTATACTGTGACTACAGCCTTTCGGTCTTCTAGTTAATTATCTAACTTGGACCCATACTATATTGTTAAGCGGGGATGTGTGAATTAAGTTAAATACATGAATATTTCATTCCTTAATTAAACCAAATAGGTAAATTATTTATATTCCTATCCTAAATACAAATTATAATTTTATTCAGTTAGAAGATTACAATCTTATTCTATCAATCTTGTGTTCTATCCTTTTGTTCTTCCTTTCAGGTTCACAAGATGATTATGCATGTATTCTAATGGTCTTGAATCCTTAAAATAGTACTAAAAATTATAAATAAATAA
The DNA here is from genome assembly GCF_002878395.1 of Capsicum annuum. Taxonomy (NCBI): domain Eukaryota; kingdom Viridiplantae; phylum Streptophyta; class Magnoliopsida; order Solanales; family Solanaceae; genus Capsicum; species Capsicum annuum. The sequence continues at coordinate 76,436,080 of NC_061119.1, read as the reverse complement.
TAAATAATTAAAAATAACAACAACCAAATCAATTCAAAGCAATAATACTCATGTTCTTGGCCTTAACCCTAGGAAAGGGTATTTAGCCGATCATGGACATAAACGCAATCACAATGATTGAATAAATGTTTAAATTGATAAACAAACCAAATTAATGAAATAATAAACCTAATTTAAGTTATACAGAATCCATTCAAGTACCAAGGTCGTCCAAGGTCTGAAACACAACAACTAAGTGTCATATTTATACTTGGACACAAGCTGTCGATTTTGACATAGGGGTGTGCCACGCCCTTATCACGATACCTAGGGTCTGTGGCATGCATTAATAGAAGTGATATACTGTAATTGGTAATTTAGAACAGTCCAAAATATGTATAATGTCGCTAACACAATGCTTAGGGTCCGTGGCTCGCCAATGACTCCAAAACATTAATTTTTGGTCAAGTCTTGTCCCATGTGTTTGTCCATCCTTTCCAAGCCTTGTGGTGTTTTTTACACTTGATTTTCAGAGTTTAAATGAACTATATATCATCATTATAAACTCACCAATCATAATATATCATAAAACACCACATATTAGAGCTCAAAATTAGATACAGTCTAAGACGGTGAACTAGCAACTTAAGCTAAGAGTACTAGCTTTGTCCTTTCGATCTTTAACTTAGTGTTTTGTCTCTTGGATTATTTCAATTGAAACTTACACACTATAAATAATTTAACACACATAATCACTCAATTATACCTTTAGTAAGCCATTACACACGAACAACACATAGCTCAAGCTAGTAACAATAGTTTTCTCGTCTAAACTCTAAGTGGTCAAATTGATTCCAAACTTGTTTGAATCACACCATAAAGATTATAATCCAGTATTTTGACAAATAGATGCTAAATTATCTCATTAAGAACTCATAAAGCAGACAAGAAGTCCTCAAAACAAGGGTAGTTAATTTTGAATAACAAGTCTTAGGTGCATAAATTCACCTAAGATCAGCTAGGTATGTCCTTACATTCTTTACATAGCATTCTATCACCCATTCTAAGGGGAAAAGGTCTATCTAAGTCCTGGCAACTGAACTACTAAAGTTAATAAGGTGCTTTCTCCATTGAGAATCTCAAATTCTCTACCACCAACCCAAAGGCCCTTAAAAGATTCAAAAGTAAGGCTCATCCTGGATTCTTGTACCCAAAAACAAAACCTCCATACACATCATCATACTCTTAATTATGACTAGATATTCCCATTGAAATCTCTTCCTATGAAAATCTTTTCATTGACCAATATGTATCTCACCAACTTATCCAAAACCTCCCAAAAACACTTCTTCTTCTTTACATCCAAACCCGTTTGCAAAGCGTAGGCACTAATAACATTTATTGTAGACCCGTAAAGACCAACTTAATCAAAATCACCTTATTTTTAACCTACTTAACCTCCACCACCTACCCCTAAGCTCATCAACTACTGAGATACCTACCTCATTCCTATGCCTCATTCTACCCTAGTACTATAACTTATATCGGTCCACATCTTTTGCCTTATAACCTACCTATTTGATTTCCTAGACACAAGCTATACAAATCTTCCTATTTCTAAGAATATACAGAAGCTATATGGAGTTACATTGAAGAATACCTATGTTTCACAACCCGACTCTCAACCTAAAAGCTCTTTAATCCCACTTAACCTTACTATTCTTCAATTCCAACCCCAAACTCACCCCTAGGGCTAACTCTAATCCTAAACCAAACCTCACCCTAGACCCCAATCCCAACCCTAATGTATGAAATTATACTTATCTACCATCAACCACTAATACACTACTCAAAAAAAGAGAAAATAAGAAGGCACACAAATAGATAATGCTAAAACAATGGTCTAGAAAATCAAGACTAATTTCCAATTACACCTATTCAGAGAACAAGTAGATACGAACCAACTAAAGGGAAGGAAAATAAAATAGTCAAGAACACAATCAAAATAACAAAATAATTACAAGCTGAGGGAAATGAGACATAGCTAGCTCATAAGAAAAGCAACAATAAAATCAGAGCAACCAGTAATGAAGCATAAAACAGATAACACAACGACAGTTTTGAAAAATCAACCCTCTATCCAGAATAAGAAATTGACATAACAAACAGAAGAAACCAATATCAAGTAAAAACAAAAAGTGTTGAAAGGAATGAGTACACCAAAGAATCGACAAAATTTAGATTTTCTTTCTTGACTAATTGGTTGGATTTTTGCAATTTAGCACTAAAATTGGTCATCAAAATCTAATTCTTGTAACTTCTAGTAAACCCTAGAGATGCCAAAATTGATTAGACCCTATGCGAAAGAAGAAAACCAAACCAAAAAATAGAAGCTCTGTCAAAAAACTTACGCCACCACAGCGTTAAGACGAAATGATCAAAGAGTCACATTAGAGATGATAGTGGTAGTTGGTGAGATAAGATACAGTAGCTAGCCAAATTTAATGGAAGAGAGAGAATATCAAGTTAGATGTGAAAGAATATTGCCAGAGAAGACCGATTTGTCCTATTTTATTTTCTTTATCCCTAGTCCGTTGCTCTGCTAAATAAAGATACGATGGAGAGAAAAGATGTGGTACAGTAATCAGTAGAGTCGACGTAACTGGTGGCTCAAGGCTTTATGGGGGAGGTAAAACAGCAGTGATAGTACTTTGTAATTAAACAGACCTCGAATAAATAATTAATCATAAAAGATCTAAAAAAATCTTGATGGTACAATAGTGAGTTGATCTAGTGGCAGGAGGACGAGGAGGGAAGCAATAGCAAATAATGTTAGTTTAAACAATGTTGTATGCTTCAAAATTTGGCTTGCAGAGATAAAGTAAGTTTCCAAGATGCATTTTGAAAAAGGTGTTAATATTGTATTTGTCGTAACTACAAAGAGAGGAAACCAAACTTGAAATATTTCAAAGTATAAGGTGTATATCCAAGTCCAAGTTATTATACCTGAAAGGGTGAAAATAAGGCAAAAGACAATGGATTGTGTTTTCATCGGATATGCTACAAACAGTAAAGCATGTTGATTTTTAGTTTAGTAACCCAAACATCCAGATACCCATGATAATACAATAATTGAATTAGATAATGCTAAGCTCTCTGAACATATTTATCTGTATAAAACTAGACATAAACTGACTAGTAAAGGGTCTAAATAACTTAGGGATTAACCAAAAGAGAATTTACATGATGAAGAGAATCCAAGGTATAGTAAACGTCAAAGGACATCAACTTTCTTTAGGTTAGATTTTATAACATTTCTTCTTGAAAATGAGACTCAAAGATTAAAAGAAGTGATGTCCTCTATGAACTCATATTTTTTGAAAAAAGGTTGTCAATAGTGAGATTGATGCAATCATGAGCGACCATACTTGAGAGTTGGTTAATCTTACTCTAGGAAATAAATCTTTAGGTTCTAAATGGATCTTCAAAATAAAAATGAAAGTTTATGGTGCTATTGAAAAATACAAGAAAAGACTTGTTGTAAAAAGCTTTAGACAAAATAAAGGCCTTGATTATTTTGACACATATTTGTCAGTAACAAAGATATCGCCCATTCAAATATTAGTTACGTTACCTATTGTATATGGTCTTGAAATCTATCAAATAGATGTGAAATTGGATGAAGAAATTTAAATGGAACAACCTAAGGATTTTGTGGTTCCTGGTAAATAAAGGAAACTGTATTAACTTGTTAAGTCATTTTATGGACTAAAATAAGTACCCAAATAGTGGCATACAAACTTTGACCAAACCATGTTGAAAAATAGATTCAAGATAAATAAATGTGTTTACGTTAAAGCCACTCCAAAAGAAAAGATCATTATTTGTTTGTATGTGAATGACATATTTTTCATCAGTAGAGATATTTTTTTATATAAATGCTACTAAATAAATGCTAGCAATCAAATTTGATGTGAAAGATCTTGGAGTTTATAATATGATCTAAGGGATAAGAATTCATAGAACTCCATAAGGGTTAGCATCGTCACAGTCTCATTACATTGAAAAGGTACTTAACAAGTTCAAATATCTAGATTTTAATATTGTCAAAACTTCATTAGATGTGAGCTTTGCACTTTAAAAGAATGAAAGTAAAAGTGATTCATAATTGGACTATGTAAGAGTATTGGAAAGCTTGATGTATATCTGAATTGTACGTGATCATATATAACATATGCTATTAGTAAATTGAATCAATAACAAGTAATGCCAATCTAACTCATTGAATGGTAATAAAAAGGAATTATAAGTTTCTAAATATACTCAAGACTGTGCTTTGCATTATAGCAATTATCCAACAGTAATTGACATAGTGATGCAAATTGGATCACTAGGTCAAAAAAAGTAAAATCCTCAGGTGGATATGTATTTACTCTTAGTGGAGGAGCAGTCTCTTATAAATCATTTAAACAGACACTATTATCCGTATCACAATAAAACTTGAATTTATCATATTAGATAAGGTTGGTGAAGAAGCTGAATGACTCCAGAATATCTTGGAAGATATTCCTTATTAACCTAAACTTTTGGCACCATTATTTATACACTGTAATAGTCAAGCGATAATAGGTAGGGCAGGAAGCATTATGTATAGTGGTAAATTTTGCCATATAATTTGGAGAAATAATAACATTATAGAAATATTCTTGCTATATCATATTTTGATGATGATTAACTGACAATAAAGGACCAGGTCCCTAGGTCTTCATGAGTACAGCTGTCATATGTCTGTGTTGTTTTGTCTATTAGTGTAACAAACTGCAGGTAAGATATGTACCAATCAGGACACCTAGCCCAATTAAAATTCTACCCTAATCATTATCCTACTATAAATAAAAAGAAATGCTTCTCAATTCAATAGTTTTTTCATTCTGATTATTCAAAGAAGAAAATGGTGAAAACTCAATATTGCTCAAGTTCTAAGTTTTTGTGTGCTAAGGGAGTAATCATTCTTGAGTCAAGTCTTGGTCTGTAATTGAATTACTCATCTTATGAGAGTAATGATTTTCTTGTGTCTGTAGAGTGCTTAGGTAGACTTACCTGAGTTGATATTGGTTAGAGTTAATCATTAATGAGAGGTGATCTTGGCAAAGTTGTCTAGGAGTGTTTGTAATAGAGTTATTACAAATCAGTGGAGCTTAGATCTAAGCTCTAATGGAGTCTGTAATCATGAGTTTGATTATAGTGGATTGTTGAGTGCTTTTGAGGGCAAGCCATGGTTTTTCCTCCCTTGAGCAAGGAGGTTTCCACGTTAAACCATTGTGTTCTTTACTTTCATGTAAAGGTTTATTTCCTTACTACTTTACTGATTTATTGCCTATATCTGATGATAAGGGACCTGGTCCCTTATAAGATGGTTCACCCCCTCCCCATCCTCCATAATTCATCAATTAGTATCAGAGAAAGCTCACTCTAAAGGTTTATACCTAGAGTAAGTTATTGATCATGGTTGCTCCACCTAATCTTGAAGAAGGGAAATCTACCACTAGACTGCCCTGCTTTAATGGGCAGCATTATGGGTAGTGGAAAACTAGGATTTATGACTTTATTATGGTTGAGGATAGTAAGATAATAGATGTAATACTTGATGATCCTCATGCACCTATTAAAGAGATCAAAGAAGGAGACATAACAAGAATGGTTGCCAAAACTAGGAGAGAATTTAATGACTAAGATAGCAAGAAAGATGAAAATAATTACAATAATAAGAAATTGCTTGTGTGTGGTATAGGACCAGATGAGTATAATAGGATTTCTGCTCATGAAAATGCTAAGGAAATCTTGGACTGCCTAAAGACTGCTCATAAAGAAACAACTGATGTAAAGGATTCAAAAGTTAACATACTAAGTAGGATAAACAATATAAGAAATGCATACTAGATTCACTTCAATCACAAATGAGTTTCAGTATCTAGAAGAAGTGTCACCCTTGTATAAGCAAATGAGAAAAATTCTAGGTGTTCTTCCTAAGCCCTGGGAAATAAAATTGGATGTTATTATGGAGGTAAAAAACCTGAAGACTCTTACTATGGATGAACTTATTGGTAATCTAAAGACTCATGAGCTCAAGAAACAGCAAGGGTAAGAGAAGAAGGAAATAAAAAGGGAAAAGTATCTGGCATTAAAGGCTTTAAAGTTTGATTCAAGTGAGGAGGAAACTGAAGTTTCCTATTTGTCAAAAATTATTTTTAGAGCAATAATAAAAGTGATTAGTTTCAAAGAAGAGGAAGTAGCAGCAAAAAGGGAGGTACTACTGAAGTTTGTCATAATTGTGGAAGTCCTGAGCATTTCATCAAGGATTTTCCATTGCAAAAAATAGACTATCAAGAATATCAAAAGTCTGAAGATAAAAAAGGAAATAAGAAGGACCAGGTCCTTGAGAAGTCAAGAAAGAAGGTTGCAACTGATTATGCAGTGAAAAATGCTTTAGCTGTCTGGGGAGATTCCTCCAATAAATCTGAGAAGGATGAAATGCTTGAATATGTTTCTATGATGGAAGTGGAGGATGAGAATGTCACCTTTTACTCCTTGTTTGCTCTTATGTCAAACACTAAATATGAAGAAGAAAATGAGGTAACTCTTTCTAACATTAAGGAAAATTTAGATAAGTACTCTGCTAGAAAGATAAAGAATTGATTCTGTGTGTGAACTGACTATTGAAAGGATCTAAAAGAGAAAGTATAAAAACAATATCTTGAATTAATTGTCTTAACACTCCAGATATTTGAAATAGAAAAACTATTCACAAAATTAAAATCTAAAAATTGAGTTTAATGAGTCAACTGGAGAAAGTAAATAATTTAGAGGGTAAAGGGAAGAAAAAAGCCTCAAGGCTTCAAGTTGAGCTTGAAGGAAAACTGAGGGATTCTCAAAAGCACCTTAGGACTTCACTCCATAAGAATGAAGAATTAGAAAGGGAGCTGGTCCATATAAGAGAAGAACTAACAAATTACTAAAATGGACCACATCCTTACAAATCCTTTCTAATTTAACTGGTCAAGGTGTCAATAGTGGAAAAGACCTTGGATATTTGTATAAAACCCAATCACTTTGGTCTCAAGGTAAAGTTGTTCATGTTTTAAGAAACAAGGTCCACAAATTTTTATGTACTCACTGTGGAAGAGATGGGCACATGAAGAAAAATTGACAAAGTTAGCTTAGAGCTAGAATGAACAATGCTATATACATCCAGTAGGAGAATTCCTATCCTAAGGTTTCAAAGCCTTTGAAAAATAATAAGAACAACTCACTACCTAGATGGGCCAAGTAAGATTTGATCACATCCTTGTCTTACTTTTGGGAACTCAAACTCAAGTGGGTTCCCAAATCGAACAAATGACTATGATTGCAGGTGGCAGAAAGGGATTGCAATCAAAAATAGTTCATGGATAATGGATGGTCAAAGCATATTAATATAAGGATTAACTATTTTCTCTCTCTCTCAAGACACTTTAGAGTGGAGGTTTCTCATTTAAAAATGGTAAAACAGATATATCCATGGTGTGGGAAAGTTTGGAAAATCATTTGATCAAGTAATAAAAGATGTGTACTATGTGAATGGCCTCAAGTATAGTCTTCTAATTGTTTCTCAAATTTATGACAAAGGTAATGAAGTGAAATTCTCATCTGATGGATGCACTGTGTCAAGCATGAAGTTTGGGAGAGTTATTCTCAAATCCAAAGGATCAACAATATGTATGTGGTTGATTTAGAGTCTATATTTGATGGGTAAATAACTTGATTAAGTGTTCAAAGTGAAGATGTTGATCTATGGAAAAGAAGGTCGTGACATATAACTTTCTCTTTACTAAACAAGTTGATTTCAAAGGACCTGGTCTGTGGCATGCCAAAGTTGAAATTTCTAGTTAATAAAGTTTGTGATGTTTGTGTTAAGGGTAAACAAACCAGGTCTTCCTTTAAGATGAAGAAGATGGTGAGTAATTCTAGACCTCTTGAGCTATTGTATGTGGACCTATGTGGATCTATTAAGGTAAAAAGTAGAGGAGGAAATGTATTTGTCATTATAGATGACTATCCAGATTCACATGGACTATGTTCTTGAGAATGAAAGTTAAAACCCATAAGGTTCTGGTAACTTTTGCCAAGCAAATTTAAATGAAGATGAATTGTAAGATTGTTGAATTCAGATCTGATGATGGAACTGAATTATAGAACTCCCAAGTTGCAAAATTTTGTGATGAATATGGAATCGGTCTTAAATACCTCAAACTTTGGTCCTTGCAAATTTTGCGAGTGTTGAACTTTTTGTTCATCATATGACTCACACCATAAGTCGTATGGTGTGGTGATGGGTCTAGCGACCCTAGTCATATGTTGGTCAGTGTGTTGCTAGCAAAATTTTGTCCTGTCTTTGAGAGACTCCATCGAGTCGTATTGTCATGTGACTAGAGTTTTAGGGTCCAATTGTATGTTGTCCGGTGACTAGCCCTTGATATTCTACCTTGGATATGACTTAATTGTACTAGTCTTATAGTATTGTGACGAGTTAAGTAAGGGAGTCATATGTTAGACAGAATGTGTTGTCCAACCTTTTGATCCAGTGAAAACTTGAAGGTACCACTCGTATGTTGTGGTGACGAGTGGGAGGGTCAACTCATATCCACCTGTGAGTTTTCTACAGCTTTTAAGCTGAGGGTATTTTGGATATTTCCTACCTCAAACCATTAATAACCCATATCTTAGAACACTTATTAAGAACTCATTATACAATTTAGAAGATCAAACACTCTCTAGACTCTCTCTAAAACCTCTTAATAAAATTAGGCTAGGGTTTCTTCAAGGTGGTCATCTAGAGGCTAAAAGATAAAATTCTCTCTGTCAATCTTCATAACTCAGGAATGTGACTATTCCTTCATTGTTAATTCACAAAAATCATATGTTTTAAACATTGTTCATAAATCATTAATGGTGGTTTTGAAAACCATGGTTGAGGGTTTGAATGTATAATATTGAGTATTGTTTCTCATGGTTTAAATTATGATTATACATGTTTTGATAATGGTTTTGCATATTTGGGTGCTTGGGAATTGTGATTTAAACTAATGAGCCATGTTTAACCCTAACTTGATAGTTTGTGGCTTGAATAATGGTTTGATAATGGTATGCCTCGATATGTTTATGAAATTGCCTATGAGAATGATCTTGTCACATGTTGAATTGGGTTTTGAACTAAGGCATTAGCTAATAATTCAAGTTATTGTAAATGGTTTTATGAAATCCTTATTGGCCATAAATTGGTTTGAATTGTTAAATGGATTTGAGTCCCTAAATATTGAATTGAATTAATGTCTTTGTTTAGACAATGGCTTCAATTCCCAAAGTTGATTAATAATGATTATGGCATATTGTATGCTTGCAAGTATGGTTGGTATAACAATACTAATTGGATACATTTGGTAAGTAATTGGATTAATGGTTATATCTAGGCTATGAAAGTGGAGTCTAAATAACTAACACTGGAAACAGCACAAGCTGGTAGAGTCTGAAGGACTAACACGCACTAGGGCCCTTCCATCTAGGGGAGAGCTAGGCCTATATAGATTGTGGGTGTCTTGTTTTATGATGATTATGCTACATAGCCTAGGTTAAGGTTATTAAATACATGCTAAACCCGATTTCCTATCCCAAAATAATATATATATATATATATATATGTATGTGATTACATCTGATGATTTGACTTGGTTTTGAATAATGGAATTATTTTATTCCTCTATCCCTGAGTCATATGCTAGCGCTCCGTCAGCTAACCATCTTTGGATGTTGTAACCCTATGCGATGCAGGAACCAAAACTTCTTTGACTTTTTCTATGCAATGATCAGGTGTTCGAGTAGGTTTGTGAGTTGACATTGAAGTAGTGAGCTTCCATCATTCGGAAGGCTTTATTTCATGGTCTTTATTACCAATGTCTTAGACTTTGTTCAGATTTTATTTTTTTGGCTACTATCAGGGCATTTCCTGATATTTTACTGACTTTAGTTTTATAGAGGCTTTGTTGGATTATTATGGACTTAGGTGTGTTATTTTGGTAGATTGGCTTGGCTCAGTGTCGAACGATTATTCGATTATCGTTTATTGGTTAAGACTTTTTATGAAATAAATATTAGTCTTAGTTTATACTATCTTGTTATATGTTTAGAATTCATCCGACACTTGAGGTTGTTGAGCTGACTAGGTTAGGTGAATGGGGTGATTTTTAGTATATTCAGGACTTGAGATACCCATCATGACCAGGACCTGGTTCAGGTTGTGAATAAGTTGGTATTAGAGCCTAGATTTATGGTCAGTTAGGTGATCGCAAAGCCATGTCAAGTAGATTCTCTTTTATGGGTATGTATCATACCACACTAATAAGAAAGAGGCTATGAGACATTTAGAAGTATTTCCCTTTCTTGTTGTCTTAATTTTGGGCTATAGAGTCTAAGGTCTTGGATCTTTCTAATTTTTATTTGCTCCTCTTTCAATTGATCCCTCCAAGAAGATCTGATATCCGTGGAACTCTTTCTGTCCCATATGAGGACAATATGGATGGAGCTCATCTAACTTTTAGGGTCCAGACTCGATCAAGGATCCAGACCCAATCAAGGGTCGCTGCATCTGACTGTCCTCGTAAGTCCCACCTGTCCCTATTGATCCTACTCTTGAGGGTAACACTCATACTTAATCACCTCTCAGGGAGGTTACTAATGCTGAGTTTCATCAGTCTATTATCCTATTAACTCAATTGGTGACATCCCAGTCATAATAATCGGGTTCTACTGGTCTTTCTATGGGTTCATCTGAGGCCACTAGAGTTGGACAATTTATAAAGTTATATCCTCTAATATTTACTGGTGCAAAGGTTAAGGAGGATCCTTAAAGTTTCATTGATGAGATGGAGAAGATCTTTTGGGTTATGCATTCTTTTAAAGTTAAAGATGTAGAGTTTGTTGCATATCAATTAAAGAATGTGGAGTACGAAGAGTGGGAACATTTAAGAGGTGCAGATGTTAGTTCTACCTTATGGGATGACTTCTAATAGCATTTCTGGATTGCTTGTTTCCTCAAGAGTTGAGAGAGGCAAAAACAAACAAATTTGTTAACTGGAAGCAAGGAAGAATGACAGTCAAGGAGTATGCTTTGAAATTCCATCAATTATCCAGGTATGCTCCTAAATTGGTATCTAATATGAGGGCCCAGATGAGAAAGTTTTCTTTGGGATTGTCTCGTGAGTTGATTCTTGAGAGTAAGGTTGCCTTGTTGAACAAGGACATGGATATCTCCAGATTATTTGTGTTTATGCAGCAGGTCAAAGAGGAGAAAAAGACGAAGGATGATATTGGTGAGAGCCAGAGTAAGAAATTTTGGTATTCAAAATAGGGTGGAGGCCAATAATAGAGTAGAAGGAGGTCTAAGAAGAAAAGCTAGGGGAGTCCCAACTCTTATTCAATGACTAGTGCTCCCTACCCAAAGTCGTCTGGTGATCGATGTGTTTAGGGTGATGATGCTTCTAGGGAAAAAGGTGTCCAATATCATGCTAGTGGGGCCCAGCCAGCACCATCCTACCCTTTCTGTAGATATTATGTCAGCACCATCATTATCAGTATGAGAAGCAAAGGAATAGAGGTTTTATGTGTGGTCAAATTGGGAATATGCAATGGGATTGTCCCTCTAGAGTTTATTCTAGGGAAAATAAGGTTCCTGTTGCCTCTTCATCATCCCCTGCACCAACAGGTGCTACTTTTAGCTCCGACACTAGTCAAAAGCAACTCTATGATCTCACTATAAGTCAGGAGTCCAAGGTATCTCCAAATATTATTACTGGCATGTTGAAACTCTTTTCTAGTGATGTGTATCATTTACTTTATTTGGGGTCCACTCTCTCTTATGTGACCCCATTTGTGGCTGTGTATTTTGATTTTGGTCCTGAGTATCTGTCGGGCCCTTTTTTGTTTTTACCTCGGTATGAGACTTTGTGATTGTCAGAAGAGTATATAGGGGTTTTGTGGTGTCTGTTTCTAATAAAAAAACTCTGCTAGATTTGATAGAGTTAGGCATGGTTGACTTTGATGTTATTTTAGGAATGGATGGTTGCACTCGCACTATACTTATTTAGACTGTCGGACCTGTAAGGTCATGTTTAAATTCACTAATGAGTCAATTGTTGAATGGTAGGGAAGTTCTCCAGTGCCTAAGGGGAGGTTTATATCATATCTTATAGCCCAAAATTAAATTTTCAATGGTTATCTCTATTATCTGGTCTGGGTTAAGGATTCTAACTTGGAGGATCCTTTCTTATATTCTGATCCTGCGGTAAATGAGTTTCTTGAATTCTTCCTGAATGACTTACCTGTTATCCCTCTCCATAGGGAGATTGATTTTGATATTGATCTCGTTCTAGATACTCGTCCAATTTTTATTCCCCTATAGAATGGCTCCAGCTAAGTTGAAGAAGCTTAAGGAGAAACTAAATAATCTTTTAGATAAGGTTTCATCCTAATGTGTCCCCATGGGGTGCATAGATATTGCTCGTGAGAAAGAAGGATGGATCTCATTGTATGTGTATTAATTATCGATAGTTGAATAAGGTGACGATAAAGAATAAGTATCCCTTTTTGAGAATTAATGATCTCTTTGGTTATCTTCAGGGTGCCAAATTCTTCTCTAAGATCAATCTTTGATCCAGGTATCATCAGCTAAGTATTAGGGAGGTGGATATCTCTAAGATAACTTTTCATACCCAGTCTAGGCATTTTGAGTTCTTTGTGATGTCGTTTGGCTTGATCAATTCCCCTACAGAATTCATGGACCTGATGAATAGGGTCTTTCGTTAGTTTCTAAATTTGTTTATGATTGTCTCCATCGATGATATTTTGATATACTCAAAGAGCAAGGAAGATCATACCATCATATTTGCCTCATGTAGCGGACCTTAAAAGATCAGCAGTTGTATGCTAAGTTCTCTAAATATGAATTCTTGTAGAATATCGTAACTTATTTAGGTCATGTCGTGTATAGTAAGGGGATCATGGTGGATCCTCATAAAGTTATTATGGTTAAGAAGTGGCTGAGACCCATGACTCTAATTGATATTCAAAGCTTCTTGGATTTAGATAGTTACCATAGAAGGTTTGTGGAAAGATTTTTTTCTATTGGTGCTCCATTGACCAAGTTGACTCAGAAGAAGGTAAAGTTCTGGTGGTTTGATGCTTGCAAGGGTAGCTTTAAGAAGCTAAAAAATAAGTTGACTTCAGCTCTAATCTTGACTCTACCTGAGCGTATCGAGGGTTTTTTCATCTATTGTGATGCATCTCAAGTTGGTTTAGGTTGTGTGTTGATGCACCATGGTAAGATAGTTGTGTATGCCACTAGACAGTTAAAGGTTCATGATAAGAATATCTGACCCATGAGTTGGAATTGTTAGACGTGGTGTTCGCATTGAAAATTTGGCATCAATATTTGTATGGGGTCCATGTTGATATCTTTTCTAATCATAAAAGCCTGCATATGTGTTCACTCAGAAGGAACTTAATCTCAAGCAAAGGAGGTGGCTTGAGTTGTTGAAGAACTATGATATAGTCTTCACTATTACCTAAGTAAGGCTAATGTAGTTGTTGATGCTCTTAACAGGTTGTCCATGGGAAGCTTTTTGCATGTGGATAAGGATAAGTGGGAATTTATGAAGGATATTCACCATGTGGATAACCTTGGAGTTCATCTCTTGGACTCTAAGGATGGTGGTGTGTTTGTGCAATAGGTGGCTCAATTATCTCTTAGTTCAAAAATAAAGGAGAAGTAGGTATTAGCTCTTTTTTTATGAAGATCAATGATGATGAGGGGAAGCAGAAGATAATGGCCTTCGAGATCAGTGGTGATGATAACTTAAGGTACCAGGGGATGTTGTGTATTCCTGATGTTGATGGATTTTGAGGTAGAAGTTTGGCCGAGGCCCATAAGTCGTAGTATTTGGTTCATCCCAGCTCAAAAAAGATGTATCATGACCTTGAGGAGATATATTGGTGAAATAATATGAAATAGGATGTGGCCAACTTTATGGCTAAGTGTATGGTATGTCAGCAAGCGAAGGTGGAGCACATGATGCCTGGCGGGTTACTTTAAGAAATTGAACTATTAGTGTGGAAATATGAGGTAATTAATATGGATTTTGTTACTAGCCTTCCACGATTGCGGAATCAGTGTGACTCCATTTGGTTTATCGAGGATAGGATGACTAAGTCAGCTCACTTTTTGCCAGTGAGGATGAATTATATTATCGAGGACTATACAAAGTTATTCTTTCAAAACTATTTAAAGTGACATGGTGAGCCTATCTCAATTACTTTGGATCATGGTACCCAGTTCTCATCACATTTCTAGTGCTCTTTCAGGATGGTTTGAGGACTAAAGTAAGACTTAGTATAGATTTTTACCCATAGTCAGATAGGCAAGCCAAGAGGACTATTCAAACTTTGAAAGATATGTTGTGAGCCTGTGTGATTGACTTTGGTGGTAGTTCGTTTGACTATTTACCTCTCATTAAATTTACTTATAATAATAGTTACCATTCTAGCATTGGTATGGTTCCATTTCAGTCATTGTATGGTAGGAGGCGTAGATCTCCTATTGGGTAGTTTGAGGTTGGTGAAGCAAAAATGTTTGGCCTGGATTTAATTCACCAAGCTATGGAGAAGGTGAGAGTATTTTGGGATAGGCTTAAGATCACCCAAAGTGACCAAAATTCCTATGCAGATGTGAGATGAACGGACTTGGAGTTTGAGATTGGAGATTGGGTATTCTTGAAGGTATCTCCCATGAAGAGAGTAATACGGTTTGGGAAGAAGGGGAAGCTTAGTCCCAATTATGTTGGCTCGTACATAGTTTTAATAAGGGGTGGTAGTGTTGTGTATGAGTTGGAATTTCCCTCTAGCATGAGTTCAATTCATATGGTATTCTATGTGTCCATGTTGCGAAAATGCGTGGGTGATACTTAGTTGGTTGTTCCCTTAGAGAGCATTGGTATTTCGGATTCTTTGTCCTATGAGGAGGTCCCGTGAGGATCTTGGAGCAAGTTCGTCGATTGCAAACAAAAGATATGGCATTGGTGAAGGTTTTATGGAGGAATCAAAAGTCCAAGAAAGCTACTTGGGAAGCCGAGGAGAACATGAAGTCCAATTATCCATTCCTATTCCCAATTATGAAAATTCATGCTTGAGGTATGTGTTGTTCTTAACATCTTTTTTTTCTATTTTGTTAAAGGAAAAGGGGATGGTTTACTTGACATCTTTGTTTTCTAACTTGGTCAAATGTAAGAGTAGAGGCGTTTGGAGTCCAATAGTACTTGTATTTCCTTGTCCCGTTATTCGAGGATGAATGATCCTAAAAGGAGGAGATTAAAATGCCCCGAACTTTGTCCCTTGAAAATTTATTGAGTGTTGAACTTTCTGTTCATCATACGACTCACACACAAGTCGTATGATGTGGTTATAGGTCTAAAGACCCTAGTCTGATGTTAGTGTGCTGTTGGCCAAATTCTATCCTGGCTACAATGACTCCATACGAGTCGTATGGTCTTGTGACAAGAGGCTTAGGGTCCAATCGTATGTTGTCCAGTTTCTAGCCCTTTATATTCTACCTTGTATATGACTTGATGGTACTAGTCATATGGTATTATGATGATTTAAGCAAGGGAATCATAAATTGGACACAATGTGGTGTCTAACCTTCTGATCTAGTGAATACTTAAAGGTATCACTCGTATGTTGTGGTGACGAGTGGGAGGGTTAACTCGTATCCACTTGCGAGTTTCTATAGCTTTTAAGCTGAGGGTATTTTGGATATTTTCCACCCTAACTCTCCACGTATTATAACACGTATTGGGTACTCATTCTACACTTTAGAAGATCAAACACTCTTTAAACTCTCTCTAAAACCTCTCAAGAAGATTGGGCTAAAGGTTCTTCAAGGTGGTCATCTAGAGGCTTAAAATTCAGATTCTCTCCATGAATCTTCATAACTCAGGCATGTGACTCTTCCTTCATTGTTAATTCACAAAAATCATGTGTTTTAAACATTGTTCATGGATCATTAATAGTGGTTTTGAAAACTATGGCAGAGGGTTTAAATGCATAGTGTTGAGTATTGTTTTCTCATGGCTTAAATTATGATTATACATGTTTTGATAATGGCTTTGCGCATGTGGGTTCTTGGGAATTGTGATTTAAACTAAGGGGTCATGGTTAACCCTAACTTGATGGTTTTTGGCTTGAAAAATGGTTTCATAATTGCCTATGAGAATGATCTTGTCACATGTTGAATTATTTTTTGAACTAAGGCATTGGCCTAATAAAATAAGTGTTTGGTAAATGGTTTTATGAAAGCCTTGTTGGCCATAAATTAGTTAGAATTTTTAAATGTATTCGAATCCCTAAATGTTAAATTGAATTGATGTCTTTGTTTAGACAATGGGTTCGAGTCCCAAATTTAATTAATAATGGTTATGGCTTGTTTTATGCTTGCAAATGGGGTTGGTGTGATGATACCAATGAGATGTCTTTGGTAAGTAATTGGATTAATGGTTATGTATATGTGTAATGAATATTTTCATTAGGCTTTAAAGCGGGATGTGTAGTCATGCCATGAAATTGGAGTCACAAGGACTAACACTGGAAATCGTGCTAGCCGTGCAAGTGTCTATATGATCGGGAGGTTTGATTCCCCCATATAAATATATGAATTGAAGGTTCGGGTCCCTAATGTTATATACACTATTTCTTAAGTCAACTTGATTATGTCAGGAAGTTTGAGTCCCTTATAAAAGGAATATATGGATATGGATATTCTTTAGTTCGTGAAGCTACACGCACTAGGGCCCTTTAATCTAGGGAAGAGTTGGGCCCATATATCCCGTGGGTGCCTTGTTTTATGACGGTTATGTTACATGGCCTAGGTTAAGGTTTTTAAATGCATGTTATTACATATGATGATTTGTCTTAGGTTTGAATGATTTCACTATTTTATTCCTCTATCCCTGAGTTAAATGTTAGCACTCTAACCGTAAACCATCTCCGCAAGCTCTATCCCTATGCGATACAAGAATCAAAACTTCTTCTACTTTTTCTGTGCATTAATTAGACGTTTGAGTTGGTTCGTGAGTTGACATTGAAGTAGTGAGCTTTCATACTTTAGAGCCTTCATTTCATGGTCTTTATTACTTGTGTCTAAGACTTTGCTCAAACTTTGTTTTCTTGGCTACTATCGGAGGCATGTCCCAAAATTTTATTGGCTTTGGTTTTATAGAGGCTTTGTTGGATTATTGTGGACTTGTGTGTGTTGTTTTAGTGGATTAGCTTAGTGTCGGGCGATTGTACGGTTACTGGTGATTGGTTTAGACTTTTCATGAAATAAAT
>NC_061119.1:76401745-76415635 GCF_002878395.1 Capsicum annuum | reverse complement strand
TTAGTTTACACTATCTTGTTATATATTTAGAATTCATCCGACACTTGTGGTTGTTGAGATTATTAGGTAGGTGAAAGGGGTGATCTCTGGTCCATGTGGGACTTAAGATACCCATCATGGCCAGGACCTGGCTTGAGCTGTGATATAGTCACACCTTCTCTGCTCCTTGAACTCCTCAACAAAATAGAGTTGTTGAAAGAAAAGACAAAACCCTCATAGAGATTGCCATGACCATGTTGATTAACAGTCGGCTTCCAAAGAGCTTTTGGGCTGAAGCTGCTAATACTGCCTGTTATATGAAAAGAAAGTGTTTGACCAGATCTCTCCTAAACAAGATCCCATATGAGCTTGTGTTCAATAGAAAGCCTAAGCTTGAATACTTTAGACCTTTTGGGTGCAAGTGCTTTGTTCTAAAAAATGGGAAGAATGAACTAGGAAAGTTTGACTCCAAAAGTGATGAAGCAACATTTGTGGGCTACTCCTCAATAGGAAAAGCATACAAAGTTTTTAATAAAAGAACTTTGTCTGTGGAAAAAAGTATACATGTGGTCTTTGATGAGTCAGGAAAGCTAGTGAATCTAGGTGATGATGAAGATTATATATTGAAGAACCCATTCTTATTCAATGGGATGATATTGCTAAAAATGATCGGCAAGGATTAAATGACGCAATTGGGAATGATGAAGGTGATGGTGATCCAGGATCTCAGTTACAAACCCTTGCTCTAGGTAAAAAACATCAAGAAGGGTCCAGTAAAAATCCTTAGGGACCTGGTCCTAGTGGAACTCATCTCAGAAGGTCAAACTGGAGGCATAAATCTTCTCACCCACTTGAGAATTTGACTTCTTCATCTTTGGAATTTGGAGTCCGAACAAGAGCTCAAGTCAGAAATTTCATGGCATTCTCAGCATTCTTGTCCCAAATAGAGCCCAATAATGTGAAAAAAGTTTTGAAATATATTTACTAGATCAATGCAATGCAGGAGGAGCTTTAGTAATTTGAAATAAGTAAAGTCTGGCACCTGGTCCCCAGACCTGTTGACAGAACAATTATTGGGACCAAATGGGTGTACAGAATCAAGTAGGATGAGCATGGATATATCAATAGAAATAAAGCTAGGTTGGTTGTTCAAGGTTATAACTAGGAGAAAGGAATTGAATATGATGAGACATTTGCCCTTGTAGCAAGGATAGAGCCGATCAGAATTCTTATTGCATTTGTTGCCTACATAGGGTTCAAACTCTTCCAAATGGATGTCAAAAGTTCTTTTCTGAACAAAAACTTAAAGGAATAAGTCTATGTCAAGAAACCTACAGGCTTTGAAGATGCGTATTTTCCTCATCATGTGTTTAAATTAGACAAAGCTCTATATTGTTTGAAGCAAGCACCAAGGGCTTGGTATGAGAGACTTTTAAAGTTATTTTTGGAAAAATGGCTTTAAAAGAGGGAAAATTGATAATACTCTTTTTTTAAAGTACAGAGATAGCATCTTACTAATTGTTCAGATATATGTTGATGACATAATCTTTGGAGATACTTCTGAATCACTATGTGAAGAGTTTACAAAGCTAATGGGGAGTGAATTTGGAATAAGCATGATGGGTGAATTGAATTTCTTCCTAGGACTATAGATCAAGGAAACTTCTCAAGGAACAATGATTATTCAAGAGAAGTATATCAAGGAGCTACTGAAGAAATACAATATGAAAGATGTTAAGCCAATTGAAACTCCAACTAGAACCAGTTCAAAAATGGATAATAATGAACCTAGTCCTTCAGTTAATGAGACTGTGTATAGAAGGATTATAGGATCCTTACTATATCTCACTGCAAGCAGGACAGATATTATATATAGTGTGGGAATGTGTGCCAAATTTTAGGCTCTCCTAAAGGAAAGCTGCAAAAATAATTCTCAGGTATCTAAAAGGGATAGGGGGCTTGGTCCTGTACTGTCCATCTGGAGACAATTTGATCTAATACGCTATGTTGATGCTGATTATTCTAGATATTTGGTGGATAGAAAAAGCACCTCAGGAATGGCTTATTTTCTTGGTTCTTCCTTAATTTCCTAGGGTTCTAAGAAGTAGAATTTCATTGCTTTATCTACTGTTGAAGCTGAGTATATGGTTATAGCTTTTTGTTGTGCTCAATTGTTATGGATCAAACATCAACTAAAGGTTTGGGATTGTCTCAAACATTATCCCTCTGATGTGTAACAATACAAGTGCTTTTAACATGGCTAAGAATCCAGTGCAACATAAAAGGACAAAGCATATTAATGTAAGGCATCATTTTCAGAGAGACAATGTTGAAAACAGAGCTATATGCATTAGGTTTTGCATGACTGAGGATCAGATAGCACATATTTACAAAAGCTCTACACAAGGAGCAATTTGTGAGGAACAGGTTGAAGTTGGGGCTAATAAAAATGAATTGGACTACTCAATGGTTTAGTTTTTCTCCGCAAAATTGGCTATGATCAAGAGACAGGTATCTTTGATAAAGTATGCACTTGCTGGTCTAACTTAGTAACACATATTTACTAGTATACACGCATCAGAATAATATTAGAAGAGAATAGTTGATACAGACACAAATTTAAGGATTGACTCAAGAAAGAGAGGTACACTGTCCCATCCCTTAGGTTAGTATTGTGAATATGTATTTTTTTGTTCTATCAGAAAAAGTCGTGTCTTCTCTATCTATGTTGGAAAATTGTCTTATCATAAAAAGGAAAGATAAGTCACCCAAATTGAAATTAATTATATCTCATTTCTTCAAAAACCCATCTTTGTGCTTATTCATTCCGTTAAATCTTGTAGTACCTAAACCCTCTCTTGTCAAAGGAAATACCTATTCTCAAATAGCCCTCTTTTGAAAAGGATTTCCAAATGGCTTGTAATTCCTCATTCTCATGCCCCAAAAAGTACTCTGAAGTTAGTGTAGAGAAAAATCCTCTCTTAAACCTTCTTCAATGCACCAAGTTTGCTTCATCCTTCATATCCATGTCAGAACAACCTTTGACTGAACTGCTCTTAACAAATACCTATTTGGATGAACCTCTAATGAATGAAATCCATAAGAAAGTGGAACCTCCGTCTAAACCTATTTCTATAGTAAAGGATAGTAACAAGGTTGATCTCCCACTTAAAGTCATCTCTGCTGAAAATCATCTTTCCTTTCCTTCCCTTTCAAAGCTAAATTTATTCTTCACTCAACTCGTTGATGGAGATTTATCCCTGAAACCTCATAACCCTTCTAGTAGTATAATGACAAATGATGCTTGGGTTGTTGAAAATCTCATTTTGTTATCAAATAACCTAAGAAAGAGTGTGTTTCATCCTAAAGAATAAGATGTCAGTAAGATAATAAGAATTTTTGGAGAGAAGTCTAGAAGCTCTACTAAAAAGTAGCAGACTTCTGAAGGACCTGGTCCTAAGAAGAGGAAAATAATGGAAAGAGAACCTATCAGTGTTTATAAAAAGGGAAAACTAGAGAAAAAAGGAACGTATGTGTCTAAGGAAGTTCAAAATAGGTCTTTGAGAAATAAAAAGGTGCTAATTAGGAGGATCTTTGATTCAAGTATATTAACAAAACCAGGTATGATGGAACTAATTAAGCTTGTTAAACATAAAAGATGGCTCCATCTTATGGAAGGACCTATTCCCACAGTCCTTGATAAGGTAGTTAGGGAATTCTACTCCACATTGGACATTTCTGAAGACAGGCTGAAGATGACTATTGTGGTTCAAGGGAAAAGACTGAATCTTAATACAACACCACTTGGGAGAATTCTGGATGTTTCCATCAGTGGTGTACGGATTGTTTTAGAACAATAGCCCTCAATAGATTTTATGGTGAATGCATCAAAGGTTAAAGGAAAATCTATAGTTGCAGTAAATAGGGGATCACTCAAAAGTGAGTTACAATTAGTCTTTGATTTTATTAATAAAGTGATTCTGCCTAGATCACAAAAGAAAAAAAACATTGGTTCAGCTGCTGATTTGTATGTGATGGAGTGTCTTAATAGTCTTAAGTTGATCAGTTTGTCTTCTTTAATAATGGGACACATATGTAAAATTGTTCATGGGAAGAATAGAAGATATGACATGCCTTATGGATATTGGTTGAACAGAGTATTTGATTATTTTAGAATTGTCTGTGAAAATGGAACTGCTGGAACTATGATATAACTGTTTTGTTAAAAAACTTTGATCAAAATTGAGTGTGTGGAAAAGAAATTGGGTGCCATCTCTCAAGAAGAGCTCAACAAAGAGATAGAGGAATTGAAGCTCAACACATCTGCTAAGTATACAGAGATTTGCAAATTGCAAATTACAATTCAGCATCGTTCTAATGAGGATCCAAGTGTCTCTGAAGAGCTTAGACCTGAGACTACTGAACTAAAGAAGAGAGTTTTCAACTCTCACTAATGAGGTTCATAGCTTGAATGCAGAGATAAATCTGCTAACTAGGGAATTGTTACACTATCATACTACAGAAAATGTTAAGATGGCACTACTTTTCTAAACCCTCTTCCTAAGTCTTTCACTTGTTTGACTTTCTTAATTCTTGTGGATTTTTCTATGGAACAGAAAATTTAAATCTTGCACTGCAATGATACTAATCCTGTTTAATATAAATGAAATCCTTGTATATGTGTTTCATTTGTCTCTTCTTTACTTTAAAAGTTGTTCTTCATGTTAGTGTTGCCCCAGTGGCTATGAGTTAACTGACTTGTGCTTATTTTAATCTTGGTTTACTATTTATACTTTTCAATAATGCCAAAAGGTAGAATACTAAATATATATGGTAGGACCAGGTACCAAGTGAAGTGCAGGTATATTGACAAGGGGAAGCATGCATGTATATTGACAGGGAGAGCATGGTGCATAATAATAAGGGAACATTGAATGAGGTGAATGAATTTTGCTGATCCAAGATTTGTGGCTAGTCATTATCAAAAAGGAGGAAAATTGATATATCTTGTTTTGATGATGATCAGCGAACAACAAGGGACCAGGTCCCTGGGTCTTCATGAATTCAGTACAGCTGTCACATATCTGCATAGTTTTGTTTGTTAGTGTAACAAACTGCATAGGTGAGTGGTGTACCAATTAGGACAATTGGCCCAATCGAAATTCTACCATATTATTATC
Organism: Capsicum annuum; assembly: GCF_002878395.1. NCBI lineage: Eukaryota > Viridiplantae > Streptophyta > Magnoliopsida > Solanales > Solanaceae > Capsicum > Capsicum annuum. The sequence goes on along the minus strand of NC_061119.1, from coordinate 76,410,476 downwards.
CTACTATAAATAGAAAAGAATGTTTCTCAATTCAATGGTTTTTGCAATCTGATTATTCAAATAACAAAATGATAAAAACTCAATATTGCTCAAGTTTTAAGTTTCTATGTGCTGAGAGAGTGACTACTCTTGAGTTAAGTCTTGGTATATAATTGAATTACTCATCTTATAAGAGTAATATTTTTCTTGTGTCTATAGAGTTCTTAGGAAGAGTTACCTGAGTTGATATTGGTTAGAGTTAATCAATACTGAGAGTAGATCTTGGCAGAGTTGTCAAGCAAAGTTTGAAATAGATTTATTACAAATCAGTGGATCTTAGAGCTAAGCTCCAATGGATTCTATAATCATGAATTTGATTATAGTGGATTGCTGAGTGCTTGTGAGGGAAAGCCATGGTTTTTCCTCCCTTAAGAAACGAGGTTTTCACGTTAAACCATTGTATTCTCTACTTTTCTACAAAGTTTTATTTCCTAACTTCTTTACTGCTTTATTGCATGTATCTAACTGTAAGGGACCTGGTCCCTTTTAAGGTGGTGCACCCTCCAAGATTCATCAACTCTCTACTGGAATTATCATAATTGACTATGTAACGTCAAAGAATAATATGTTGGATCCACTTATAAAAGGCCTAACTAGAGAGGAAATTGAGAGATCATCAAAGCAAATGGGTTTACGGCCTAGGACAATTCATCATGATGATAACTCTACCTAGCGGACAAGAGATCCCTAGAGCTAAGTTCAAGGAGATCAAACAAAGTTGTGACTGACAGTTTAACATTGTTAATTAACTCAATTCATTCTCATGATGAAGACAATGTTCAGAAAATAAGGATAAGACTTATGATTTGAAGCTTTGTAATGGTTTCTAAGTTTGGAAGGTATGACCAAATAGTTTGATCCATAGGATTAAACATTTTGGAATCACCTATGTGAGGTTGAAGTGGAGCCACTTCAAGAAGAATGATAGTAAAGGTCTATTCTCTAAGTTCTCATAAAACTAGATAGTGTTTATGGCTAATACAAATAAAACGGTGAGAACCATAAATGATAAAAGGCTAGTTTTGTGACTTTTGTTGTTTAGGTGTATACAAAATTTCAATGGTTCAATCAAAAATTTCTCCATTTTTGAATGCACATGAAGAAGTGCGGACACATATCACAACATACATCAAAGGGACGCGACCCTTTGAGGTACTATTTGAGAATGAAAATAGGACTTGCATGTGCACTTGACCATCTATGGACGCAGATGCCAGGGTAGGTTGGAACACAGGTCGAGATAAAACTTTTTGTTTTTATAAAAGTGACCTGTAGCCACATATGGCCCATCTACAGCCGTATGTGGGGTTCATAGATGGTGTCATTTCAAAGCAGTGTGATTATTCATAAATCATTGTTTTCTTTATAAAGCAACACCTTTGACTATAAATACCAAATTTTTCCTCAGGTAAAGGAACAAAATTATGAAGTAAAAAAATAGTCTCTTCTTCTTGAAAAACTAAAGTGTAACTTATAAATTATTGAGTGAGTTCGTAGTTTAGTAAATTTGAGGTACCACTATTTGCTTAAAGGTAATTATTTTATCCCAGGAGGATATATTTCATTAACCTCGGATACTTCAGTGGAATAAATTATTTAAGGACTCATCATGAATTCACTGGAATTAATTCTTTCATTTCTTCATCTCTTTCTTGATGATTTTTCTATTTTTCAGAAAAATAGTTTGAACTTTATTTTGATTGTTAATAAGTGGTTTGAACTTGTATTTGAATTTCTTATTGTAAATACAAATTTTCTACCTGGAAAATAACAATTTTAAGGAAATTATACATATGTATTTTTTTATTTTTAGAGACTAAAGTCTTTTGATTTTCTACTTTATTTGAACTTGATAGTGATTTAAAGATATAAGAAGATCATCACAAGACAAAGATTCATTTGATTGACGATTTGTAGAACATAAAAACTTCATCATTAAACTAGAAATAAGTTGTTTAGAGTTCAAGACTTTATTTATAGTATTTATGTTACTAAATAGGTTGTCTATTTATGGCAGCAAAATGTCTTGAAAATTAAATCAATGATGGAATGACAGATGTTGTAGTAACTGACATTTCTATTTTGAGTCATTGGCATCGGTGGAAAAATCAAAAAAAAAATTGGTGTTGATTTCAAACGATGGTAACTAAAGATGTTCTTTTACTTTACTACCTTAAGTCTACAAAATTTCATCACGAAAGGCATTCCTAAATTGCCGGAAGAAACTTCAAAAAAGGATTTCTTCTAAGTAACTGAAGTTTGTAAACACTCAGATTTTTTATGTAAGAATTATATTTTGAGTATCCTACAAGATGATCTGTACAATTGTGTATAACAACTTGGAGATCTCTATGAAACTTTGGGATACTTTAGAAAAGAAGTACAAAATAGAGGATGTCAGAATGAAGAAATTATTGTTGCAAAATTTCTAGACTTCAAGATGGTAGAAAGCTGTAGCTACCTAAGTCAAGAGTTGTAAGTCATAATCCATGATTGGTGAAGGTAGAATTTCATTTAATATTTTTGTTAAAAATTTTAAAAAAGTTTTAAACAATCACTTAACCTTGGTTGTAGGGGTAGTTATGAATGATGTTTTTCAAGTGGCTACAATAATCGAGAATTTACCACCCTTGTGGAAGGACTTCAAAAACTACTAAAAGCATAAGTGCAAGGAGATGTCTGTTGAAGATATTATTGTAAGGATGAGGATTGAAGAAGATAATAAAGTAGTAGAAAAGAGGTACCATAGGAGTTCTACAATGATTGGAGCAAATATTATGGAAGATGATCTCACTAAATCAAAGAAGAAATAGAAAGCATCGGGACAAGACAATCCTCGTAAGAAAAAATTTAAAGAAAATTGCTTCAATTGTGGCAAAGTTGGCCACAAGTTTACTGATTGTTGGGCTTCGAAGAAGAGCAAGAAAAGGGATCAAGCAAACATGATTTAATCTAAAGAAGAAATGGACAATCGTTGTGTTATGTCTTCAGAATACAATCTAGCTGGAAATACTAAAGATGGTGAATTAATTTTGGTACCTCCCTTTTTTGATGTATTCCACCTCATGCATACCAGCAAAGAACAATTTGCATCATATTCTCTGGCTCAAGTTGATGATAAGATATTCATGATGAACTCTGTTATGGCAGAGGTTGAAGGAAAAAGCAAGATTTACTTGAAAATGATATTTGACAAAGTGGTGACACTAAATAATATCTTTCATGTTTCGAAATTGCGAAATTTAGTTTCTACTTCACTTTTGACTAAGAATTAATTCAAATATGTATTTATTTCTGACAAAGGTGTAATAAGTAAGGTGAAGTATATGTTGATAAAGGTTACCTCACCAAGGGCCTTTTTAAGATCAATGTAATGATAATTTATATGAAAAAAAGTTTTGGTTCTTCATACATACTTGAGTCAAACGATTTATGACTTGAATGTTAAGGACATGCCAATTATAAAATCTCTAAAAACTAAATTAATTTGAAAGTTTTGTCTAATTTGGAGTGCAATAAATCAAAGTATCAAGCATTTGTTAAATCTAAGTATGATAAGCATTCGTATAAGCTTGTTGAAAGGAATTTCAATTCCTTAGACTTAATTCAAATAACATTTGTGATATGAAGTCAATACCATCTCGTGTTGGAAAAAAAATTCATGATTTTTATTGACGATTGCACTAGATACTATTATGTTTATTTGGTGAATAGTAAGGATGAAACAATAAATGCATTTAGTCAATATAAAATTGAAGTTGAAAATCAATTAGATAAAAAAATTAAAATAATGAGAAGTGATGGGGGTGGAGAGTATGAATCTCCTTTTGCGGAGATATGCTTAGAAAATAAAATTATCCATCAAAATACTTTTCCATATTCACTCTAATCAAATTAAATTATGGAAAAAAAATCGAACATTAAAGAAAATGATTAATGTCTTACTTATAAGTTCAGATTGAATACTCAATAGAGTTCTCTAAAACAAGACATAATCTATTTCATATAAGAAATGGAAAGAAAAGTAACCTAGCTTGAAATATTTCAAAGTATGGGGGTGTATAGCCAAAATTTAAATTCCTATACGGAAAAGGGTAAAAATAGGGCCAAAGACTATGGACAATGTTTCCATCGAATATGCTACAAATAGTAAAGCATGTCAATGTTTGATTCATAAATTCGATCATCTGAATATCCATGATAATAATATAACTAAATCAAATAATGTTAAGTTTTTAAAACACATTCATCCTTAGAAAACTACACATGAGTTGTCTAGTGAAGGGTCTAAACGATCTAGGATTGAACCAAAGGAGAATGTACTTGATGAATAAAATTCAAGGTGTAGTAAACGTCAAAGGGCGTCAACTTTCTTCGAATAAGATTTTGTAACATTTCTTCTCAAAAATGAGTCTCAAACATTCAAAGAAGCGATCTCAACTGTGAACTCATCCTTTGAGAAAGAGGCAGTCAATAATGAGATTAATTCAATCACAAGCAACCATACATGGGAGTTGGTTGATCTTCTTCCAAGAAATAAACCTTTAGGTTCAAAATGAATCTTCAAAAGGAAAATTAAAGTTGATGGTATTATTGACAAGTATAAGGCAAGACTTATTGTGAAAGTCTTTAGACAAAAAGAAGGTCTTGATTATTTCGACACATACTCGCCAATAACTAGGATAACGTCTATTTGAATGTTGATTGTGTTAGCTATGGTATATGATCTTGAAATCCATCAAATGAATATGAAAATAGCTTTCTTAAATAGAGAATTGGAGAAAGAAATTTACATGGAATAACCTGTGGGTTTTGTGGTTCCTAATAAAGAAAGAAAAATGTGCAAACTTGTTAAATCACTTAATGAACTAAAACAAGCACCCAAATAGTGGCATGCAAAGTTTAACCTAACCATGTTGGCAAATGAATTCAAGATAAATAAATATAAAAAATGTTTTTATATTAAAAACACTCTAAATCACAAAGTCATTATTTTTTTGTATGTGGATGACATGTTGATCAACAATATTGACAATTCTGACATAAATGTTACTAAATGAATGCTAGAAATCAAATATAAGAATTTATAAACTCCACAAGGATTGACATTATAATAGTCTCATTACATTGATAAGGTACTTGACAAGTTCAAGTATGTGAATTCTAATATTGTCAAGACTTCATTAAATGTGAGTTTTGCACTTCAAAAGAATAAAGCAGAAAGTGATTCACAATTGGACTACGCAAGTGTTGAAAAGTTTGATGTATATCATGAATTGTACATGATCAAATATAATATATGTTATTAATAAATTGAGTCGGTACATAAGTAATTCCAATCAGTCTCATTGAATGGCAATGAAAAGAGTTTTGTGATATCTAAAACATACTCAAAATTATGTTTTGCATTATAAAAAATATCCAATAGTAATTGAAGGATAATATGATGCAAATTAGGTCACCGGGTCAAATAAAGTAAAATTGATGAGTGGATATATATTTAATCTTGGTGAAGGAGCAGTCTCTTGAAAATCATCAAAACAGACATGTATTTTTTGCACTATAATTGAATCGAAATTTATTGCTTAAGATAAAACCAGTGAAGAAGTTGGATGGCTCCAAAATATCTTGGAAGATATTTCTTATAGGCTCAAACCTTTGGCACTAGTATGCATATATTGTGATAATCAAGCAGCAATAGATAGGACAAGGAGCATGATATATAATGATAAATCTCTTGACATAAGACAAATACATAATACTGTTGTCTCTAGTGAAATTATCACGGTTGACTAAGTGAAGTCAAAGAATAATGTGTCGTATCCACTTACAAAAAGCCTTACTAGAGAGGGAGTTGAGAGATCATCGAAAGGAATGGGTTTGTGATCTAGGACAAGTAGTCATGACAATAACTCTACCTAGCGGACAAGAGATCCCTAGAGGTAGATTCAAGGAGATCAAACAAATTTTTGATTGACGATTCAACATTGTTAATTAACTCAATTCATTCTCATGATGAAGATAATGTTCAAAGAACAAGAATAAGGCTTATGGTTTAAATCTTTTTAATGGTTTCTAAGTTTGATAGGTTTTACCAAATAGTTTGAAAGGATTAAACGTTTAGGAATCACCTTTATGAGGGTGAAGTAAAAGTCGCTTCAAGAAGAATAATTGTAAAGGTCTATTCTCTAAGCTCTCCTGAAATCAGGTAGTGTTAATGGATGAAATGAACAAAAGTGTAAGAATCATAAACGATAAAAGAATGGTTGTGTGATTTGTGTTGTCTAGGTGTACACAAAAGTTTGACTGTTGAAAGATATCGCATCTACTGATTGACCAAGTTCATCCGATGCAAGTTCAATATGAAAAGTTCTAAGGAAAACTTACTTATCCAGATGCAATTAGTGTTTTCTTGTTGATCACACACTTCATTCGTATATTTTTGATGAAATAGTCATTCTCCATTCATGTGGATTGTTGGGTTCTAAGTGATGAAACTGAATGGAAAATGAAGGGAAAAGTAAAAATGTGAGTTCACTTTATAGAAGAGTGTTTCTCCCACATTGGTGGGATAAAGAAATATTCTTATGATTAAATTAAGAAACATTCCTCATCTGGATACTGAGACAAGAAGACAAGCCTCACGTCGTTGTCGCCGTTGCACGATCAGCTTCGATTTTGGTTATGAATTTGGATTTATCAAATAATCGATCGAGAGATTATCTTTTGGACAAAATTTATTTAAAACTTAAGAGTTAATGATGCAAAATTTCAATCTGAAATTCCCTCATTTGTGAATGCACATAAGGAAGTGCGGGCCCATGTCACAATGCACCTCATAGGAACGCGATCCTTCAAGGCACTGTATAAGAACGAAAACGAAACCTGCATGCGCACCTGGCCATCTGAGGAGGCAGATGCTAACGCAGTTGAAACACAGGTCAAGACAAAACTTCCTATTTTTTAACGAAAGAGAAATGCGGCCGCATGTGTCCCATCTACAACCGCAGGTAGGGCTCGCAGATAGGCATCGTTTCAAAGCGGTGTGATTGTTCATAAATCATTGCTTCCTTTCTGAAGCACCATCTTTTGGCTATAAATACCCAATTTTTTCCACAAGTAGTCCAAAACTTTGAAATAAAAAAACTCTTCTTGAGAAACTCGAAATGATTTACAAATCGTTGAGTTCGTAGTTCAGAAAATTTAAGTTACCACTATTTGCTAAAGTGAATCATTTTATCCTAAAAAGATATATTCCATTAACCATAGATATTTGAGGAAAATCTTTTCTTTAATGACACTGTGAATTAGGTAGACTTGATTTTTCATTTCATCTTTTTCTTGATTGTGTCTCTATTTTTCAAATAATAGTTTGAACTTCATTTTAATTGTTCATAGGTTGTTTGAACTTGTGTTTGAAATTTTTGTTGTAAATACAGATTTTGTACCCGAAAAACAACAAATTCAAGAATCAAATGTATAGCAGACTTGTTGAGACAAAAATGAACTTTCCAGTTTCCATTCTATTTAAAGATTCTTGCATCCAAAATGGCGCAGGGTGCGAAATCAACCCTATAGTTTTACAAATAAGGGGCCAAAATTATTTCGTAGCTACACTATTGAAGGAAACAATGCCAATTTACATGCCAAAATTTGAAGAAAGACCTATCACTTGCTGAAGCTAGCGAAACAGATTTACACGGCAAATAAAACACGCAATTGAGAAAACTCCATTTGCATACACCTTACTCTGTTATCTACTTTGAACATTAGGCCCCCATATGCGAATAGTTTGATCATCGCTTGCTGACGCTAGCATTTGAGGCCTTTTAGGATTCCAGCTCACACAGTTCACAGTCATTGAATGGCCACACAATATCTCAATAGGCTTCGAACCTCGGCGATTCCATATGTACACCTGCTACAATGCAAACCATCTCACATGATTTACTTGGATCAATATTCAAAACAAAAAGAACGAATTGACATTGCAACTAGTGATCGGATGGAATCACATACTTCAAGAAAAATATCAGCAATAATAGCAACACCATATTTACCAGAAAATAGCATGTGCCCACTACTTGTGCATACATGGGACAAATGAAACTAGACCAACATTTAATAATATAGTCTCTTAATCTAGGACCATGGTGTAATCACAACCGAGTGCCCCTAAGATTACTGCTATTTTTGGTTCAAGCGAAGAGAGGAGTTGTAAGAGCACAGAGGGGAAGTGAAAAGGAACGGTACAATGTCTCTTGTTTGGTCAGAAAGAGTGTGGGGGGGTAGGGGGTAGGGGGTGGAGGTACTATATAGCAGCTTCAACCTTCTCAAATAGAAAGGGAAGGAAGAACCAAATCAGCAAGTCACCCTCTGATTCCCTTGCTGATACAAGTGTGACTACGAAGCTCAACGTGTGCGCAAGTGCTGCCAAGGATCGTCCAAGGAATGTCAATGTTGAAACGTGAGATGGACCAAAGACACACCCAAAGCCGCCCATTTGCCCATTTGCTACACTAGAGAGGCGGCCTTTGAAGCCTTTTCATTAAAGGGACAGCTTTGTCATTTTAACTCTTATTTGTTATGTAATGTAAATAGAACAAGATAGGTCTTTTGAGAGTTGGTTGATTATTATTGTAAGACTTGAACTTTTGAAACACCAAGTCCTCTCTTCTTGAGGCACAAAACC
>NC_061119.1:76371242-76398745 GCF_002878395.1 Capsicum annuum | reverse complement strand
ATCTCTGTATGCTTCTTCTTCTCTTCCTCAACCTGCTGCATATACACAACTAATCTAGAGATGCCCATATCCTTATTCAACAAGACGGCCTTACTCTCTAGAATCAAATCACGGGACAATCCAGACGCGAACTTCCTCATTCTAGCCCTCATGCTAGACACTAACTCGGGAGCATATCGGGACAACTGATGGAATTTAAAGGCATACTCCTTGACCCATCATCCTACCTTGGTCAGATTAACAAACTCTTCCGCTTTCGCCTCCCTCAACTCCTGAGGAAAGAAGCGGTCCAGAAAAGCACTAGAGAAATCATCCCACAGTGCAGATTCGGCATCATCTCCCCTAGACTGTTCCCATTCCTCGTACCATTGCTACACTACATCCTTCCGTTGATAGGTAGCGAACTCCACACCCTCCACACTAGTGGCATGCATAACGCGGAAGATTTTCTCCATCTCATCAATGACGCCTTGAGGATCTTCCTCAACCTTAACACCAGTGAACACAGGAGGACTCAACCTCATAAACTAACCCTTGTGGCCTCAGAAGATGGATGGAGTACCTGAAGCTACACGCTCGGATTGAGAAGCTACCAACTGAACCAACATATGAATGGACTGACGAAAATTCGCATTCGACACATCAGCCAGATGAGCTTGAGGAGGACTAGAGGGGACCGTCGAACTCCAGGAGGGCAATCAGGAACATGGACCCCTAGACCGGGTCCGTACCCATATGTAGGGTGCGTCCTCAAGCGGAACAGAGGAGTTTCCATGAGCTTCAGATCGTCGGAGAGGCATGATTCGAAAGGCAAACAAACGGAAATTAAAGAGACTCAAGACCTTAGACTCTATAGCTTGAAACAGAACAAGAAAGGAAAACATTCCTAAACATCTCATAGCCTCTCCCTTATAAGTGCGCCGCGTTATACACCTATAAAAGAAACTCTACTCGACACGGCTTTTGTCGGACATCTAATAACACCAAACCTAGGCTATGGTACCAATCTGACACGACTCGAACCCGGGCTTGGCCGTGTCGGGTATCTCAAGTCCAACCAGGACCGGAGACCACCCCCAATACCCAAACCATCACCCACCTTACACCCCGCGTCAGATGAATTCCGAACATATAACAAGATAAGAGAGCATTAAATAAAAAAATATTATAATAAGTCTATAACCAAAACTAACCGTTTACAACCAAACATCCAACCAATACCAATGCCAATGCCAATACCGACACCGCTCATGCCAAAAATAGTCCGACAAAGCCTCTAATCAAAACCAAAGATTATCCAGTCGAGACATGCCCCCGACCATAGCCAAAATCAAGTCCAAAGAAATAGTCAAAACATGAAATGGGGCCTTCCGAAGTATGGAAGCTTAACACTTCAGTCTGACTCACGACCTGATCCTGAATCCTAGTCAAATGCAGGAGAGGTAGAAGTATGGCCAGTTCCTGCATCACGTAGGGATACAGCGGCCGAAGACGGTTAGCGGGATGAACACTAGCATGAAACTCGGGGATAAGAATAACATAATGATATAATCAACAGTTAAAATCATTTAAAAGATAGTGCACATAGTCAAATGCAAGTACATAGCTATATATGTCACATGCCGGGATAGGGAACAAGGCTTAACATGTTTTTCAAAACTTTAGCCTAGATTGTGTAGCTCAACCATTATATAATAGTACCCACGGGCTATATGGGCCGCAGCTCTCACCCCTTGATTGGGCCCCAGTGCGCATAGTCACACGAACCGAAGAATAATCTCATATATATGCACATAGGGGACTCGAACCCTCCAACATATACCAAGTGACTTCAGCACCCGATCATATAATGATTTACGGGGGACTCAAACATCCCTAATAATCCCTGGTCACTTTGACCCCCGCGTCGGCAAACACGATTTTCAGTATCGGTCACTCGGACGTCTACTTTCACGACTCCACTACACAACCCTTACTAGAACCCAATTAAAACAGTTGTCACACATTCCCATTCAATGAACCTCGATACATATTTAGGCATACATTGTTGGTATCATTATACCAACCACATTTGCAAGGTAACACATCATGCCCAAACAACCTCCATTAACTTAGAGAGAACAACTCCCTTTGTTCATTAATACACATTGGGGAACACCGACTCCCTTTGTTCATTAAATCATACCATTGTATTTCAAATACTTCTTTACATCACGAAATAGTTCAAGACTAGTTCAATTTTACAAATTTCCACAGTTCTCATAACTAAAACCAATTTCACATTATATGGTTAGGGTTATAACCACTTCAAAAGTTACAAGTTTGGGAAAGTTACAATTCCCTAATTCATTCACCATACTCATACACCCACAAGTTCAAAACCATATTAAAAGCATGAAAATCATATGTATAAACCATGGGAAACATTATTCAATTCATAACATTCAAAACCCTTGAATTCATAACATTCAAAAACCCCAACCTTTTGGTTTTCAAAACCAAAACCATAACCTTATAAACAGCACTCCAAATCACATGCTTTTGCAAAATTAACAATGAGGGAAGAGTACCAAGAAATTTGGAGAAGAAAGCACCCTTAGAACCCTAGATGACCACTAAATGACCACTTTCTTTGAAATCCTAGCCTTAACTTGAACAGAGAGTTTGAGAGAGAATTTGAGAATGTTTTATTAGGAATGAGGTGACAATGAAGTCCTAAGGAGCTTTAAGTTGTGGGGTCCAAGGGGTTAAAATGGGAAATGTCCGAAGTGTCCTCAACTTAAAAGCTAGAAAAAACCCGCCTTTGACTACGAGTCAACCCCTCCTTACAACTTGTGACCACGAGTCGTAACCAAGACAGTGACTAGGACCCCCATACATTGCGCACCTTACGACTCCACCAAACCACTCGTAAAGAGATCTTACGACTCGTAAGATTTAGTCGTGAGCAACACAACACCTAAAAGAATTGAACACTCAGCATCCTACGATTTGAACCTACGACTCGTAACATATCCTCACGGCTCATAGTGAGACACTCGTACTCAGAGCTGAACCTTGCCACTAAGTTTCTGATTTGGTTACGACCAGGGTCCTACGACCCGTAACCACATCTCACGACTCGTCACCACGAGTCGTGACCAAGGAAGTAAGCCCAAAGCTCAAGAATTTTCAAGGGCCAAAAATTTGGAGTGTTTCAGATTGATCCTATGACTTACGGATGACAAATGGTGTGAGGCAATGCGGTGCAAACCCGCGTAAACCCGCAAAGACTCCAATACGCCTCCGCCCCACATAGCAAACTTTCTGTTCAACCCACTCTACGATGCACAGACCCACCCAGCATAATTTGCTATCATTTTTTTAAAACAAAAAACTTTTTTTTCTAAATGTTTTAGGACTCAAAAGGACAGCCCCTTTTGGCTGTGAATATTTCTGGAAAATTTCCAAATTTATTTGAAAAAGCTCCAAAGCCAAATTAATTCCACAAGCAATCATTTAGTTAGTAAGTAGGTGCCTAATTTTTGAATAGCTTTTGATTATTTTATATAAATTCTTGTAATTTATGTTCTCAAATATAGATTTGCGTATATTGATCTGTCCAAAATTAAAAGTGAAACTAAAAAATGTTATGTTGTAGAACCTTTTTCGGTTGACAGCCGATGAATCAAGAAATAAGATATCTTTTTTGGATATCTTTTTTGTGAATGAGAAAATCTAGAAGCTTAGAGGTTAAAAGTTATGATATTGTTTTACCATATTTTAGTTTGACAAAAAGAGCAAATTCAAAGCATATATCTATCAAAGGAAGATAATTAAAGTGTATGCAGATAAAATTAAAATGAATTTAAGTCATGCAAATTGACCATATAACCTTTTTAAGAACAGAAATCAGTTCTGCAAAAAAAATACCAGTAAACCCGCATACACCCACCGCATCAATTCTGAAAATTTTATTTCAACCCGCCCCACACCCACATAGCCTAAAACCCGCACCACACCTCATAGCCGAAAACCCACACCGCCCTGTTGCCATTCCTATTAAGACTTATCTCTGCCTTTCCAATGGCCAAGTAAACATGACTGCTGTCCATTTTTCTTGAAAATTAAAATACAACCGGACCTTAGCTACTACACCTCCAAATGTTCATCAAGTTGCTGGAGTAGCTGAAATTTATTGCTTGATAAAATGCTAATTCTGCAGCTTAGTTGTCACAATTCCGCATACACCACCGAGATGCAAGGTTTTAATCCTATCAAAAGTATCTCTTATCTTTATCAAAAGAAATAAGTTCTTGAGGCAGCATACAATTAAAATTATTGTCAATAGTCATTTACATGCTCTCCAACATAGTTCATTTGGAGTATGAATAGTAATTTGAAATCGCACTTTTACCATTCAGTAAGGTAAGAAATTAATTGTGGTGACTACCTTTGTCTTGGATGATACTTGGAAGATACTGAACCCACTAATTAGTAATTTTGATCCTATATGAAGCATCCAACTCTGGATGGTGAACTTTTCCCTCCTTCCACAGATCGCTCGGATTTAGTGCAGTGCACCCAAAGGTGTGGCGTAACGGTTAACGATAACAACAAACAAAACAGCATGCCCTGTGAAATCCCACAAGTGAGGTTTAGGAAGACTAGAGTCTACGCAGACCTTACCACTACCTCATGGAGGTAGAGAGCTTGTTTCCGAAAGACCTCGACTCAAGTGTAGCAATTCAAAGTACGAAGGAGAAGAAATGGTGAAGAAAATATAGCAACACGGGAAACATTGCAAAGTCTACAAGAAATAAACAAGAACTATAAATAGTATGATAATCGAAACACATAAACAACAGACTATGATAGATATAATAAGCATGGACTACGATACTACGGCTAGTATGTAGCGATTAACGATGTGTGCTGAAATCAACTCCTAGCCGTGGCAAAAAATGCTAAGTTATTCCTTCTCACCAACATAAAACTTGGTGGGTAGAGTACCGGACCTATCGTTCCTGTGCTGGAAGGAGATGATATGTAATAAGTGCAATAGTTAAGATATAAGCCTATGTGTTATAATCTACGTTGTGTGGACTCTCCAAAACTGTGGACGGACCGGTGTTGGATCCTCCAAATGCACTACTTTTTGAAGGATCCAACATACACCTAACTACATTTTTGAAGAGTCTGAGCATCATAGGTGCTGATAAATATCAACCTTGGTAGTGTGAGAAATAATGGAGAAAAATATTATTGAATTGTTGTTTCTAAATTATTACATTGAGACCCTATTTATTGACACTACATATCAATCCTATTCCTAATAGGACACTACATTACAATCCCTTTCCAAGTAGAATTTAATATGTTATTCCTATTCGTATTCTAACACTCCCCCTCAAGCTGGTGCATACAAGTCATATGTACCAAGCTTGTCACAAATGTAATTAATACGACAACCGGTGAGAGACTTGGTGAAGATATCTACAAGTTGATCACTCAACTTCACAAATTTTGTAAAAATATCTCCCGAGAGCATCTTTTCTCTGACAAAGTGACAATCAATCTCTATGTGCTTGGTCTTCTCATGGAACACTGGATTAGATGCAATATGAAGGGTTATCTGGTTATCACATACAAGTTCCATCTTACCAGTTTCTCCAAATTTTAATTCTCTCAGCAATTGCTTGATCTAAACCAGCTCGCAAGTTGCTGCAGTCATTGCTCGATATTCTGCTTCGGAACTAGATCGAACAACCACACTCTGTTTCTTACTCTTTCAGGACACCAAATTACCTCCTACTAAAACACAATATCCAGATATAGAACGTTTATCATAGGGTGATCCTGCCCAATCAGCATCTGTATATCCAATGATATGCTTATGGCCTCGATCCTCGAAGAGTAGTCCTTTACTTGGAGATGACTTGTATATCGCAAAATCCGAACAACTACATCCCAATGACTATCACAGGGGGAAGTCATAAACTGACTTACAACACTCACAGGAAAAGAGATATCAGGTCTAGTCACTATGAGATAATTCAACTTTCCAACCAACCACCTATACCTTTCAGGATCACTGAGTGGCTCCCCTGTCCTGGCAGAAGTTTAGCATTTGGATCCATAGAAGTGTCAATGGGTCGACATCCCATCATTCCTGTTTTCTCAAGAATGTCTAAAGCATACTTGCGTTGAGAAATAACAATACCTGAGCTGGACTGAGCAACCTCAATCCCTAGAAAGTATTTCAATCTGCCAAGGTCTTTAGTCTGACAATGTTGAAAGAGATATTGCTTCAAGTTAGTGATACCATCTTGATCATTGCCGATGATAACAATACCGCCAACATAAACCACCAAATAAATAAATACACAGATTTGATTCAGAATGGCTATAAAACACTGAATGCTTAGCTCCACTACGAATCATGCCAAACTCCTGAATAACTGTGCTAAACTTTCCGAACCAGGCTGGAGAGGATTGTTTCAAACTATAGAGTGACTTGCGCAATCGAAATACAAGGCTACTAGACTCCCCCCTGAGCAACAAAACCAGGTGGTTGCTCCATATAAACTTCCTCCTCAAGATCACCATACAGAAAAGCATTATTAATGTCCAACTGATAAAGAGGCCAAGGCTGAATGGCAGCCATAGAGAGAAAAAGACGGACTGATACTATTTTAGCCACGAGAGAGAAAGTGTCACTACAATCAAACCCAAATATCTGTGTATATCCTTTGGCAACAAGGCGAGCCTTCAGTCGATCAACCTGATCATCTGGACCAACTATGACTGTATAAACCCAACGACAACCAACAGTAGATTTACCTGCAGGAAGGGAAACAAGCTCTCAAGTACCACTCGTATGTAAAGCAGACATCTCATCAATCATAGCCTATTTCCATCCTGAATGGGAAAGTGCTTCACCTGTAGTCTAAGAAATGGAAATAGAGGACAAAGATGATACAAAAGCATAATAGGTGATGACAAACGATGATAACTCAAGAAAGTATAATGTGGGTTAGCCTTACAAGTGGATCTTATACCTTTTTAAAGTGCAACTAATTGACTAGGAAGAGGCAGGTCTGCAGTAGAGGAAGCATCAGACGCAGGACATGAATTATCTGGGACTGATACTGGACGTGGGCGTCGGTGATAAGTCAAACGTGGTTACACTGAGGCTGGAGATGGAGAAGTAACTGTAGATTCCTCAAAGATTGGTGTGGGTAAGACCGGATATATGGGTAAAACCTCAGAGATATTAAGATGATCAGAAGATATATAGTAAGGTTGAGATTCAAAGAATGTGACATCAGCGGACATAAAGTAGAGACCCAAATCAGGTGAATAGCATCGATACCCTTTTTTAACTCGAGAGTAACCAAGAAAGACACATTTGAGAGCACGAGGGACTAATTTATCTTTTCCTGGGGCTAAGTTATGAACAAAACATGTGCTCTCAAAAACACGAGGGGGGATAGAGTGGAGATGTGACTGAGGAAATAGTATGGAATGGGAAACCTTATTCTGGATCGAAAATAATGGCATTCTGTTAATGAGATAGCAAGATGTGAGGACCTCATCGCCCCAAAAACGCAATGGAACAAGGGATTCAATGATAAGAGTGGGAGCAGTCTCAATGAGATGCCTATTTTTTCTTTCTGCTATACCTTTCTGCTGAGGGGTGTATGGACATGATGTTTGGTGAATGATTCCTTGATGAGTCATAAACTCCTGAAACTAGGAGGATAAGTATTCTAAGGCATTATCACTCCGAAAAGCACGAATAGAAACACCAAATTGATTTTGTATTTCAGGACAAAAACTTTTGAATATAGAGAATAACTCGGAACGATCTTTCATTAAGTAAACCCAAGTACATCTTGAAAAATCATCGATGAAAGTAACAAAGTAACGAAATTCTAACAGTGAACTGACTCTACTAGGACCCCAAATATCGGAATAAACTAAAGAGAAAATACTCTGAGCGACTCTCAATACTACGTGAAAATGTAGCACGGATATGTTTCCCAAGTTGACACGACTCACAATCTAATATGGATAGACTAGACAAACTAGGCACCATCTTTTGTAGCTTGGATAGACTAGGATGTCCCAAACGTTTGTGAATAAGGTTGGGAGAATCTGTAGCGGAGTATGCTGTGAAGGAATTTGAAGCGGTGAGATGGTAAAGGCCTTGTGATTCATGTCCTATGCCAATTGTCTGTCCCGTTTTGCGGTCCTGCATTAGAAAAGAATCATCAAAAAAAATTATACTACAGATGCAACATTAAAAGGATAACCAAGGACATAAAGAACAGAGTCTAGAGTAACAGAAGATAGGGGTTTGGCTTGTCCAACTCCTTTTGGCTCTGTTCGAATTCCATTAGCTAAAGTAATAGCTTGAAGAGATTGTGAGAAAAAAATATCAGACAAAAGTGATTTATCACCAGAAATATGATCAGAAGCACCTGAGTGCACAACCCATGATCCAAAGGTAGGATCCAAAGGTAGGAGATTGTGCAGTTGAGGCTATTGGTAGAAATATATGCATGCTTACTTGATACTGAAAATACTCATTATATTCCTTGTCAGATAAATACACTCATTGATCACTTGTGGTGTTAGACTGAGCAATATGAGCATTTTTAGTTGGTCGACCATGCAAAGAATAACATATTCCACGAGTATGTCTAAGTCTATTACAATAACTACACTTAGGTCTAGAATAACATATGCAACGAGTATGTCCAAGCCTTTTACAATAACTACACCTAGGACGAGATCTTCCAAATCGACCTTCCCCTCGTCGATTCTTCATGGACTGTGTGACCTTTGATTTTCTGATCTTCTCATTAAGGGCTCAGATTTAATCATAGGACTTGAACTTCCAATTTCAATATTTTTGGAGCCAAAAAAAAATATCATGCCCAAAAGATATCTTGGGAATTTGACTTGAAAATCCCAAAAACCAGATCTGAATTTTTTGAAAAAAAAAAATCCCCGAAAAAAAAAATTGATGTCGCCGAAATTAGGGTTCCGGCGGTCGAAATCTCAAAATAATTGTCGGAATCTGGAAAGGAGCAAGTGGTTGGAGTCAGAATAGACCGGCGACCCCAACAGAAAAAGAAACAACTCAAAAATCGATCGGAGATGGGCTCACACGCCAGCGCGTGACGCAGATCTCGCCGTAATTTTTGGATTTCGGTTGGTGTGTGGCGGCGCGTGGAGGGTAATTTTCCGGCGGTTTTCCGATCCTTTTGGTGGTGTTGTATTTTTCACACAATTCACAAAATAAAAATTGACCCAAATCAGTCACCGAAATTGACGTGTGGTGACTGAGTTATCTTTTTTGATATTTCTAACCTGCTTTGATACCATCTGAGAAATAATAGAGAAAAATATTATTGAATTGTTGTCTCTAAATTATTACATTGAGACCCTATTTATAGACACTATATTCCAATCCTATTCCTAATAGGACACTATATTACAATCCCTTTCCAAGTAGAATTCAATATGTTATTCCTATTCATATTCTATCAGGTAGTATTTCTTTAGAGAAAATAATATCAACCTTGGTAGTTCATCCTCCTAGATCGGTTTAAAGTTATACAGAAGTACGTCTTATACGTATTATTTTCAGGTGAAAATTGATAGTAAATAAGTAAGTAAATTTGTTTCTTTAGCTATACTTATTCAATCTTCCAACTTCAATCTCTTCAGTTTTGTACTTACCCATTAAAAATCATCATTCATTTTGAAGCGCTAATTGATACAGATACACCATGAAGGATGTACACTGAGTAGTAACCAAACCACCATATCCATTGCATTGGTCCATTGAGATACTAAGAAATAAGGCCCTATAGTTTTTGTAAAAACCATTAATAGCTGCAAACCTAAATGAGAACCGATTATTTGGCCAAAAATGCATATGTTTAGCCATTATTGGCCTCCCATTTTAGCACTATCAATTGTCGTTTGATTATTAATTATAGTTCACTTTGTAGGTACATTGGAGATGAAATAAACATTTTGAAGTGTAATATACTTACAAGGTTGGCCCATGATTGGAACTACTTAAATTGTGCAAGGAAACAAAGGAAGAAGATTGGATGAAGTAGTTATTTCAAATGGAAGAACTCTAGTCATTTTGATGAAGTAGTTATTGCAAACTAAATAACCTATATAACCGCAGTATAACACTAACCCCAAAAAGGAAAACATGATTTTTTTTCTAAAAGGTGGTAAATTTGAAAAACCTTTATGGGTGCTTTTGTTGTAGGGTGCTATTTGAACTCTTCAATATCAACTAGGATAAGCAGTTTGGCTTTCAACTCTTACAGAGAGAGATGGATTTTAGGTGAAGGTCCTAGCAAATGGATAGAAGGTGAAGGGAAAGAGAAGAAAGAAAAAATTGGAAAAGAAAAAAATATATTTAAGTGAACCAGATGCTTACCACCGGGTTTGGATACCATACATTTTGCCACATCAGCCTTTGTGTTTAATAGGTACATTTTGAATTAAGTTAAGATTGTCAAGTAAGAAGATGCATTAGTTGAGGTATCAAAATCAAAACGGAAGCCAAGTTTAACGGGTCGTCTATATATTTGGCATTTATACTTTTATTGAAAGATAGAGAGGTTGTTACCGGTATTGGCACCACGTATGATACTTCTTCACTCTACCTTGTTTTCAACTTTTCTTCTCACCTGAATACAATATTCATAATTCACTCATATCCACAGTTTGGAATCGAGACCTATGGGTGATGCTTTTCCATTTACTCTTTATCCTGATTTTCAATAAAAGTATAAAGGCCAAAAATATAGACGACCCGTTAAACTTGGCTGTCGTTTTTATTTTGACACCTCAACTAAGGCATGTTCTTATTTGACAAATCTAACTTAATTCGGTATGTACCAATTAAACACAAAATGTGATGTAGCAAAATGTGTGGTTTCCAACCCGGCGGGGTAAGCACATGATTCACTTAAATATTTTTTTTCCAATTTTTTCTTCCTTCTCTTTCCTTTCACCTTTTATCCATTAGGCCAAGTACAAAACCAAATTCTCTATGTTAATATATTGTACTTCCCCAGTTTCTCTCTCCCTCTAAAAGATTTGAAAGACAAACTGCTTGTCCTAATTGAGATTGAAACTTGAAGAATTCAAATAGCACCCTACACCAGAAGCACAAATAAAAAAGTATTTCAAATGTACTACCACATTTAGGAAAAATCATTGTTTTTCCTTTTGGGATTGGTGTTATGCTGCAGCTATATAGGTTCTTTAGTTTGCAATAACTACTTCATCCAAATGGTTGCTTCAAGCCTTCCGTTGCATTAACTACTTCATCTAATCTTCTTCCTTTGTTTCCTTGTACAACTTAATTAGTTCCAATTATGGGTCAATCATTTAAGTATATTATACGTAAAAATATTACTAGTATCTTACCTACTAGTATCCTACCTACTAGTAAAGATCATGCAAGTATATTACACTTCAAAATATTACTAGTATCCTACCTACTAGTAAGGACACACACCTACCCCTACTACCCTTCTACTCTAATCCGTGTCCTCCACATTTTTCTATCTAAAGCCATATTCTCAGTGAGTTGCAACTCTATCATGTTGTGTCTAAGCACCTCTCCCCAATACTACTTTGATCTACCTCTACCTCTCCTGAATCTATTCATGATTGAAGAACAAAATGAGATTGATAACTAGTACATAGTTGATAGCGCTCCCCAATACTTTTTTGATCTACCTCTACCTCTCCTGAATCCATCCATGATTGAAGAACAAAATGTGATTGATAACTAGTACATAGTTGATAGCTCTAGATTGATTTCATATCATTGATAACATAAGAATTTGTTTTTTCTTGGTTAAAGTTCATTAGTCATTTTCTTTTTGTTCTAGTTAGTGTATGATTACAAATTCGAATTTTATGTCCTGTTTAGATAATCGCATTAGTTTAATTTAGTTAATGGTTAATCACAAATCCTCGTGGGTTCGATATTCAACTTTTAGTCAATTTATTACTTGATGATTGCATTATCACCCTAAGTTGCTCTGACTCGGTGCGGGTGTCAGATACGGGCACGGATATAGAGGTCGGATCCTTCATGGTGATACGGGATCTACTACGAAACACGAAAATCAACTAAGAACACGAAGACAAGCCGAGAACAAGATGAACAACTATGGCAGCAACACAAACCGAGATATGATGACAAACAAAACAATAATGTAAATATAGATAAGATGACATAAGATCTTACAAAACAATGAGAATCAAACAGTGTATGAAACGTTAAGACCCTCAATGTCGCAAAAATCAAACACCAATCTTCTTACGGTGACCGCTAAGGGAATCAACTCCGCCTTACAACCACTGTTTCTAAGCAATGTTCAATACCGACTTTTCCAAGCCCTACACTAAAATACTCCCAATGGAGTTCAAGAATGTTTCTTGACACATATCATCCAAAAACAACTAAAGAGAAAATGACCTAATAAGAGACTATTTTTAGTCTATTACAAAATGAAAGATAAAATGACCAAAGCACCCTTAATGACAAGGGGCGGTGGCCTTGGAGTGTTGAACTTCACATGATGAAATGGCCAAAACACCTTTAATGTGGTGCGGCCTTGGAGTGTTTGGACTCCTCTTCACACTTCAACATGGGCAAGCCTTTGGAGCTCTCGGGTAGTCATCAAGGCAAGCCTCCAAGCAACCCTCCACACACGGAATTGATTTATTAAGTGTCCAGAATGGTTTCCCCACACATATTCTCGTGCCTTCAATGTGACCAAAGCTTGATCCCTCATGTGTTGGCCTCGAATGATGGCATCAAAGGCTATGTTGGCCATTGGATCGTATCATCCTCCCCTTCTCGAAAAGGATTCGACCTCGAATCCATACCTTGCAAAATCAAAGAAAGGACAAGCGAACACAAATTCCTCATGGCATGAGCGTTAGGATTAGCATAAACAATTATTTCATCACGCCAAGGTTGCACATACTTGAAATATAACCAAGGATCCTTTGAATTGAATATTAAAACCTCAACGAAAAATGCACAAAGGATTTGGTTATGGAAATCACTAAAAGATAAGGAAACTACAAAGGTCCTAATGGCATCACATGATCCAAAAGGTAGAATTACCTCCATCTTATGAGCCAAAAGAAAATTGTTTCATTACCTCTTCAAGAGACCACACCAAGGGTGATTTTTCAATTGGTTGTAAAGTCCACAAGACCCATATAGCATTATCACTCAAATAAGTGGACAAACCAACAGGTTCTTATCTCTATATAGAACAAATCCAAGACTAGCATGGAGGTCATCATAAGCAAAGAGGTAGTATAGAAAGGAATAAAGTGCAAAGGCATACACGGATGAAGACGAAGCATTTAAGCACATACACATTCTTCCTTTCAAACAAATAGACAACTTGGCATCCACAAGTTGGGATTCACTCAACCTAAGCACAAGTGTCTCAAGCAAGATGCACATTTAAAAGCATTACCCCAAGGAGACAATGACACATTTGCTCTCGGGTTTTCAAGAATGACACTTAGCTTGTCATGTAGACCAAGCAACAAGTTGGGTGTGCTAACATCACCATTTCCATATTTGGCATCGGGGTCAAATGGAAAGAGTGGCCATAGACACGGGTCTAGACAACACTCCCTTTCCCCCTAGGCTTCACCCAAACTACAAGATATACTCTCTACAATAACATACGCATCATCAAAGCAAATAGAGAGTAGAGAAAGGTATCACTCAAGTCAACTTCTACTAAGGTGTCCTCATGTATGTACTCATTACCAGTTTTCAAATCATCAGCATGAGTACTCTCAACAACAAGGTCTCACAAAGTAGAAAAAGTAATTTTCAAGACTACACATTCCTTACCCTTAAGAGTACTCTCATCTTTCAAGAAGAGATTTCCATCTTTAGGAGGAATGTTATCACACCATAGTAGGTTGGCATATAGGCTATAGCCTTCAAGACAAGTTATACCTTCAACATCATTCTCACCACTAGGCTCATTGGGAGTAATTATACCATCTTCAAACAAGATATTATACCTAACGAGAGAATGATTTATCCCGGGGGCAGATTTGGAACAAGCAAGTTCACTCTCTAAAAGATCATTATCAAGTTTCAAAGATGTTTCAAGCGCATGATTATCCCTATGAGCCAAGCAAACATTAGAATCTTTACCAAAGGACAAGCTCACGGGTTCAATCCTATCTTTTTGACCAACATTTTCAAATTCTTCACTCACTTGAGGTCTATTAATTACAACACACATAACCTCAAGTGGTAGACTAGTTTCGCACACAAGTTGATCAACACAATTCCCACAAGATGATGTACTATCATTCAACACAATGGCTTCAACACTAGTGGACAGAAATTAACCTTACAAGAAGAGTCAATTCGATCATCAATAGGATCAACTAGTGTATCCACACTCACAACATGTACATCATCATCGAGAGGCAAAGAATTAATAGACTCACAAATAGGTAAGCTACTACTCACACTCAATGGGCTACTAGCCACACAATCACCATTCACATGCACAAAAGTGTAAGAGTTAGCTATTTTACCTTGAAGTTCTTGAGTACATTCTCCTTTACCTTGGTGTGAAGGTCCTCCACAAGCTTCGGCCGCTTCTAAGCTTTCCCTAGTTAAGTCTTCAAGGGGATTCTTCTCCTTTAGCACTTGTTCTCCTCCGGTTGCAAAGTTGGTACCTACACAAATGTCCTTAGAGATAGAAGGACAAGCAAAGTTATCTCGATTTGGTGGCACCCCCCCCCCCCCACTTCACTCCTCACAACCTCTCATTTTTCCACTCTCGGATTACCACCTTGCACACCCTTACTCCTCTCAATCTTTTGCCTCTCATTTTCATTCGAATTGGAGTAGGTGATCACTTCTCTTTGAGATTTGGGAAGAATGGACATAATGAGATGATTTCCCCATCGGTCTCTTACAACCTTAGGCCAATTTTGAACATTTGGAACTTTATGTTGTGCAAACCAATCGGCACCCAAGCGTACATAACCTTGTTTCAAGAGGAAGATATCGCACCACACTTTCTCATAGTATTCAAATTGGGTGAAGACAACCTTCACTCTCTCGGTAACCTTATACCCGTCCAAGGAATATGGAACAAGTAAAGGTTCTCGAAACAACCCCACATGATCAACCATGGGTGGAATGATGTAGTTTCTATAGTGTGAAAAATATGAGAGAAAATATTATTGAATTGTTGTATCTAAATTATTACATTGAGACCCTATTTATAGACACTACATTCCAATCCTATTCTAAGTAGAATTCAATATGCTATTCCTATTCATATTCTAACACTCCCCCTCAAGCTAATGCATACAAGTCATATGTACCGAACTTGTTACAAATGTAATTAATACGAGGACTGGTGAGGGACTTGATGAAGATATCTGCAAGCTGATCACTCGACTTCACAAATTTTGTAACAATATCTCCCAAGAGTATCTTTTCTCTAACAAAGTAATAATCAATCTCTATGCATTTGGTCCTCTCATGGAACATACTGGATTAGATGTAATATGAAGGGTTATCTGGTTATCACATACAAGTTCCATCATACCAGTTTCACCAAATTTTAATTCTCTCAACAATTGCTTGATCCAAACCAGCTCGCAAGTTGCTGCAACCATTGCTCGATATTTTGCTACGGCACTAGATCGAGCAACCACACTCTGTTTCTTACTCTTTCAGGACACCAAATTACCTCCTACTAAAACACAATATCCAGATATAGAACGTCTATCAGAGGGTGATCCTGCCCAATCAGCATCTGTATATCCAATGATATGTTCATGGCCTCGATCCTCGAAGAGTAGTCCTTTACCTGGAGATGACTTTATATATCGCAAAATCCGAACAACTGCATCCCAATGACTATCACAGGAAGAAGTCAAAAACTGACTTACAACACTCACAGGAAAAGAGATGTCAGGTCTAGTCACTATGAGATAATTCAACTTTCCAATCAACCGCCTATACCTTTCAGGATCACTGAGTGACTCCCTCTGTCCTGGCAGAAGTTTAGCATTTGGATCCATAGGAGTGTCAATGGGTCAACATCCCATCATTACTGTTTCCTCAAGAATGTCTAAAGCATACTTGAATTGATAAATAACAATACCTGAGCTGGACTGAGCAACATGAGCATTTTTGGATGGTTGACCATGCAAAGAATAGCATATTCCACGAGTATGTCCAAGCCTTTTACAATAACTACACTTAGGTCGAGAATAGCATACACCACGAGTATGTCCAAACCTTTTACAATAACTACACCTAGGTCGAGATCTTCCAAAATCGACCTTCCCTTCGTTGATTCTTCATAAGCTTTGACATCTGAGTTTCTGATCTCCTCATTAAGATTCAAATTTAATCATGAAAAAGAAATACTATTGGAATTTGGACCGGAAAAAAAGAAAAGTCCCCAGATATAAGATCTGATGTTAGAAAGTTGCTCGAAATCAGAAAAAAATCATATGAGTAGCCTCAAAATGAATAAGCGAGGCTACTAAAAAAAGAAACTGCCGGAAAAGTCGTCGAAATTTAGGTTCCGGTGATCGAAATCTTGAAAGACTTGTCGGAATCAAGAAAAAACTATTGGTACAGCCTTTTAATGAAGTGGTGACCTAGCTGGACAAAAAACTTGGCCGGAATAAACCGCACGCACTGGCGCGTAAAGCGCGTGAGGCGCAGATCTGAAAGTTCCAGCGGCACGTGGATCGCCGGAGATAAGATTCGAGCACTGGGGTTTGCTCGCCTGGGTGTTTCTCACCTCGTAATGGTGTTGGTTTTCGCAC
Organism: Capsicum annuum; assembly: GCF_002878395.1. NCBI lineage: Eukaryota > Viridiplantae > Streptophyta > Magnoliopsida > Solanales > Solanaceae > Capsicum > Capsicum annuum. The sequence goes on along the minus strand of NC_061119.1, from coordinate 76,381,849 downwards.
ACAATACTTAAACAATAGACGAGGGCTCAAATTGGACGTATCAGTCGCCGAAAATTGAAGTACCGAGCTGTCTTATTGAGTTTTCTTCCCAGAAATTTTCTCACAAAACCTTCTCTGATACCATGTGAAAAATATGAGAGAAAATATTATTGAATTGTTGTATCTAAATTATTACATTGAGACCCTATTTATAGACACTATATTTCAATCCTATTCTAAGTAGAATTCAATATGCTATTCCTATTCATATTCTAACATATAGCACTTATCATCTAGCACAATGAGGCAGCCCGGAACCCTACAAATGATTACCTTTCCGGAGTGAACACTCCTTGGATCAAAATTGGAAGGCTTAGTATACCCCATGGGCACATGAGTACCCTTCGGCCTTTGGAGATGCATACCCTCTTCTTCTCATGGGACAACCTCCACTATAGCTAGTATAACCATCCACACCACTTCGGCCTTGATAAGAAGTACTACAAGGTGAAGAATATGAATCTTCACACTCCACACATGCACTCTCACCATAGCTCTCATAAGCTTTGGAAATGAAATGGTTATACTTTACACCAATTCTAGGTTCGGAGTGGTAAGTGTAAAACTCCTCACATGCTCCAACTTCATCATAAGAACCATCACAAGGCTCATCATCTCCATATTTACCATAAGCACTAGGCACTTCATTCATCTCATTTTCTCCCTCAAACCCGTAACCCTCTTTTCTGCCCATATCTTGATAATGGCTATATTCATAGCCCCCATAATCTCCATCATCATCGTAGCCATAAAATCTCACTACAATCATAGTCTCCCATGTCGTAGTCACAATAATCCGAGGCTATCGAAGACATGTTCCCCTTATATCACTTTGTACCTACAAAATGAACAAACAAGATTAGTAGTAAAAGCTCCTCACCAACACGCGTATACCCCTTATAACACATTTGTGATCCTCACAATTGGAGCGGCAAATATTGAAAGTTGCTTATACTCCGGTAGTCAATAAGGTGTCAATCACTACTTTGCGGCCGGAATAGATTCTTGTTTGATCGACTCAAGACACAAAACAAAATCTAATTACGAACTTGAAACAAAGACGTTCAACGAATCAAAAACGAGAAAAACACACAAAGAACGAAGAAAACGAATTAAAAACTAATTCACAATCAAGTAGGTGAGTACTAGTTGCTAATTAGTACTAGAATCAAGAAATGAAACTAAAGAAACAAAGAAAAGAAACTTAGAATCTGAAATTTGAGCATAGGGTCAATTTTTTAAGGGACGTGGTAGCCTCCTATTGGACGTTGAAATATTAAAATTTTGGAAAATCTTCTTTGTCTCCAATTTGTATTGGTCAATTTTCTATTTGGAAGAGTGGAAAAATCGGTTTTGGGAGGGTCACAACAAGACTTTGGAGCCCCTTTTTAATAATTCAAAAAGTTTTGACTTTCCTTGCATCTTTTTGGTAAGACACCTTTCTGAAAGCCCTTTGTCTTCTTTCCTCTATTGTATGTCTTGGGATATGTTTGAAGACAAGCTATTGCATCTTTTTGGTAAGGCTCTTTTTTGAAAGCCCTTTGTCCCCCTTCTTCTTTTGGATGCCTTGGGATTATGTCTTTCAAGACAAACAAAGACCACATTTTATTTCTCCACTCTTTTAGATCAAACAACACATTTTGAATGTTCTTGTTCAACAATTTATGAAGAACACCAAGAACATTCAAGAATGGAAACTAAGCCAAATGAGCTCGGAATTGGATGATTTTGGTTCCCCAAGCTCACGTTGATCTCCTAAACACCAACAACACGTTTTCAAGCCACAATATCAACAAATACCCTTCCAATTTCGAGATCCACCTTTCTAGTTTCTTCAACCTTCAAGCTCAACAATGGTGAATAACTCAAAACAACCCGGATTAAGCTCAAATCCAAGATCTAGACTCTCAGTGTTAGGGAACAAGGACCTAACATTAGAAACAAACAAAACACACAAAAACACAAGAAATCTAAGCCTCAAGTTTCGGCCTAGGGGTAAAAAGGGATAGAATTCTTTTTTTTGAGATTTTCGATTTTAGACACTCTTTTTTTGTTGATTTTCTAAGTAACAAGCCCAAGATTGATCTCGTAGGAACGAGATCAATCCTTGCTCTCGTAGGAACGAGATCAATCCTTGCTCTGATACCAAATGATATGGTATCTACTAAGAAACATGAAAATCAGCTAAGAACACGAAGACAAGCCGAGAACAAGATGAACAACTATGGCAGCAACACAAACCGAGATATGATGACAAACAAAACAAAAATGTAAAGATAGATAAGATGACATAAGATCTTACGAAACAATGAGAACCAAACAGTGTATCAAAGTTAAGACCCTCAATGTTGCAAAAAGCAAACACCAATCTTCTTACTGTAACCGCTAAGGGAATCAACTCCGCCTTACAACCACCGTTTCTAAGCAATGTTCAATACCGGCTTTTCCAAGCCCTACACTACACGGCTTTTTCAAGCCCTATACAACTTGGCTTTTCCAAGCCCTACACTAAAATACTTCCAATGGAGTTCAAGAATGTTTCTTGTCACATATCATCCAAAAACAACTAAAGAGAAAATGGCCTAATAAGAGATTATTTATAGTCTATTACAAAATGAAAGATAAAATGACCAAAGCAACCTTAATGTAAAGGAACGGCCTTGGAGTGTTGGACTTCACATGATGAAATAGCCAAAACACCCTTAATGAGGGGCGGCCTTGGAGTGTTTGAAGCTCCTCTTCACACTTCAACACTTGTATTCTCGGGTAGGCATCAAAGGCAAGCCCCCAAGCAATCTTCCACACGAAATTGCTTTATGGTATGCTCAAAACGGGTCCTTCATGCATGTTCTTGTGTCCTCGAGGTGACCAAGTCTTGAGTCTTTATGTATTGGCCTTCAATGATGTCATCAAAAGCTAAGATGGCTATTTGGATCGTATCAACGGTCTCAATTTAAAGATTTGGGGATATGGATCTAGGGATGGATACGGGTGCAGGGATTCGACAAAAAGTAATTTAAATATCTAAAAATAGAGTTATAAAACATAAATTATGAGATATTATGTAGAAAACTTGAGGAGAAAATATTGTTCAAGAAGAAAATCCTTTTTTTTGGGTAAATTTTAGGGGTTGAGCATCACCCCAGGCTTTATTATTAATCATAAAGAATCTGTACAATGAGGGGGGCATAAACCTGACCTCAAGATTGGCAACACATTTGAATGAATGAAACTACTAAACTGTGAGAATATACTATTTGATTATATCTATTAATACAAAACAACACTAAGGTGGTTCCTGTAGTTTCTTCAATTTCCTCCTCTTAAAATTTGGTAATCCCATTTTATAAAGATAGAAGTATCCTGCTGCTTCTGAAGGGAGTTGAGAATTGTGAAAGTGTTGAGGCTGTTCTGCTTGATGACTAACTTTGGATAAGGCATCTGCTACAAAGTTGGCTTCCCTGTAGACATGTCTGCAAATGCACAGCTGAAACTGAGAGATGAGTTTAAGTAAAAACTCCAAAAGAGGCTGAAGGTTCCATGGGATTGGAATTTGAGCTCTTATCCATCTGACCTGGAGCTCAGAATCCACTTCTAACATAACTTGTTGTATACCATTGTTCAAACACTAGGAAAGTCCCCATATAGCAGCTACCACCTCTGCTTGATTGTTGGTCCCCTGTCCCAATGGTGTAGCATATGCATAAATGAGATCTCCATGATGATCTCTTATGACCCCCTCCTGCTCCAATCTTGCCACGGTTTGTGATTGCACTACCATCAAAATTTAGTTTAACCATCTGGGCGGGTGGTTTAGACCAATACACAGATGTGACCTTTATCTCCTGTCTGCATTTTTCAACATAAGATATCAACTTTTTCCAACCTGTAGGCCAGGGGATATAAGGGAAGGCACTGCATAATAGGTGGGAGATGTCCTTGTAGATCAGGAATTTCACTCTAGCCAATTGGGGTTGTTTCTCTCCATATTTGACAGCACATCTATGTTTCCACAGGTTCCAACAAATGATAATTGGTAGGGCCTGAAAAACCAACTTGTGTGCATTATTATAGGATTTATACTTCCACCATTTCAGCATCAAAGTCCTGATTGAGACTGGGATATGAAGAATTCCCATTGAGGATGAAAAATATGCCAGATGTAAGCTGCAAAGGATCCCTCTATAAAGATGTGAGAAATGGTATCCCATCCCGGAGTAACACAGCATCCACAGTTACCAGTTACCAGGAGCTATACCAAATTGCCTGAGCCTTGCATTTGTGGATAATTTCTGTCTCAACAATCTCTACAGAAGAAAGGAACATTTGAAAGGAATCAGTCTATGCCAAGTGTAAGTGTTCAACATTGTTATTTCTTTGTGTTCTCTAACCATTTCACATGCTGAGGAGCAACTAAATTCCCCTTTTGTGTTCGAAGTCCAAATAGGGAGATCAAGAACCCCTTCTAGGAACTGAAATGATAATTTGAGGATGCAGTGTAACACTTGTGGAGGGACTGTTGTGATTAGCTTCTGCATATTCCACACTCCATCAATTACGAAAGCTGCAACTTTGGCATTATTTGATCTAACACTATCAGTTCTATAGTTGTGTAGAGGCCCCAATCCTGTCCAGTTGTCCCACCAAAAGTAACAGGTACCTAATTTGAGTCTCCATAGTATATATTTTTCAGCTTCCTTCTTGTGTTTCATCATATTATTCCATACTAGGGATTGACCATGTGTACTTCTGGCTACAGCATTGACCCCTGACAATACTTAGCAAGTAGGAATTTACACCAAAGAGTGTTGTTGCTCCTGAACACCCACCATTGCTTCAATTGTATAGCTTGACAAGTTTCAGCAAGATGTCTAATACCAACCCCTCCTTCATTAGTGGATAAACATAAGGTTCTCCAGGATGCCCAGTGGTACTTCTTCTTGGTGTCTTTCCACCCCCAAAAAAAATCAGCAAACAAACTCACAAGTTGTTTTAAGATGGTTTTGGGAGTGATACATGCAGAGATAATATGAATAGGGATTGCTTGTAGGACATGTTTTACCAGCACCACTCTGCCACCATAACTAAGTAGTTTTGATTGCCAACCTGCAATTCTTAAAACCACTTTGCTAACCAACCCAGCATAATGACTAATTCTTTGCCTTCCAATATAAAGTGGACAACCAAGATATGAAATGGGACTCTGCTTCTGTTGAAATCCAGTTTCACCTTTGATCCTTGAAATTGTAGAGGAAAAAGTTTGGTTAGGTACCAAGAAATGGCTCTTTTCTTTGTTAATCAGCTGGCCTGAAACCTTTTCATAAAATGTCAGTGTCTTCATTATTAGCCTTAAAGTGTGTCTCCTGCCAGTAGTGAATATAATGATGTCATCAGCAAAACTGAGGTGATTTATTTGAGGCCCTTTTCTCTCCATGTGAAATCCATAATACTGAGGATGATGTTGCAGATTGTTTAAGGCCTTTGATAGCACTTCAGCCCCAAGAATGAATAGAGCAGGGGAGAGGGGTCACCTTGTTTCAAACCTCTAATAGAATGAAAAAATCCATGTCTAGTACCATTAATAAGAACTGAGTACCAGTTATTCGACAGGGTTCTCCAAATCATGTCAATGAAGGTTTCACCAAAACCAAATCTTCTCAGCACATATGACCAAGACACCTTATCATATGCCTTGGCCATGTCCAGCTTTATGACCACATTTCCACCCACAGTTGGTTTCTCAGTGTCACTAATGATCTCCTGAGCAAGCATGATGCTCTCAACAATATTCCTACCCCTCACAAAACCTGATTGGTTACTGGAAATGAGAGTGGGAAGGATGGGAGCTAATCTAAGGTAGAGGAGTTTAGAAATGACTTTGTTGGTGAAATTACTCAGGTTGATAGGACTATACTCGGAAAGTTTATTGGGATGAGAAACTTTAGGAAGGAGTACCAAACAAGTATGTGAGAAGTATTTAGGCATAGCATATCCACAAAAGAAAGCTATCACTACTTGCAGTAAATCCATACCAATGATATTCCAACATATTCCAGCAGGACTGAAAGAATCTCCCATTCATATCATCAGGACCAGCAGCTGAACGAGGATTCATTGAAAATACAACTGTCTTCAGTTCATCCAGAGTAGGTAGTGCCTGTAGGACCTCATTCTGAGCATCTGAAAGCATTTTAGGGATAGTATCTTAACATTTCTTCTGAAATATATTCTGTTTTTCCAGTAATTCTGGAAGTGTTGACAAGCAGCTGTAGCAATTGCATCATCCCCTTGAATCCACTCCCCATCATCAGTTTTAACTGTACGAATAAACATTCTCCTTCTTCCTTTGATAACAGCATGGAAATAACTGGAATTTGCATCTCCATACTTCAACCAGTGCAATTGGGACTTCTGTCTCAATATAGCATTTTCCACCTTGAGATGCCTGATGTATTCAGCTTGTACTCTGTGAAACTCCTGTCTGTTCATATCTGTGCCATTTGAGATCAAATTCTCCTCAGCCACTCTGACCTTCTCTTCATATTCTTTCACATTAGCATAAATGTCACCAAATTCTCTTTTAGACCAGGTACTTAAAGTAGAGGTTAATCTCTTCAACTTCTGATGAAATTTCCACATAGGTGTTCTATCACAAGGTTTCTGCCAGTAAGCTTCCACTGTATTACTAAATGTAGGATTTTCCACCCAACAGTACACGAATTTGAAGTACTTTATGTGTGTTTCTACCCTTTCCTGCATCTCCATAAGAAGTGGACAATGATAAGATCCTTCAGAGGACAGATGAGTGATGGTAGTCATTGGCATTTTATCCAACCAGGCATCTGACACCATTGTCTTGTCCAATCTTTTCCATATTCTACATTGAATACCCCTTAAATTGGACCAAGTAAATTTGGGACCCTAAAATCCCAGATCTGTTAGACCACAAGCCACAATTACTCCTAAGAACTAGAAGCTCTTTCTCATGTCATAAGGGATCCCTCCCAACTTTTCCTCTACTTCAGTAAAAAAGACAGCCCGGTGCACTAAAGCTACCACTATGCTCGGTGTCCGGGGAAGGACCCCACCACAAGTGTCCTGCACATTAGAGGAAACATCCAGCATTGTTGTATTGGCAATATCACCATTCTGCATCTCCTTATCCAGCACCCATGCAACCTCTGGTCGATTCATTTGGAGTTCTTGGACAACTCTCTGCACATACTCCAGATTGGCTCTCACATGAGAAGGGACATCACCTTGCTGCACCATCTCACCCTGCATCCTTGTAGTTTCTGGGCTGCTCATTTGGCTCTCCTTAACAGGACCCTGCATTTGCTCCAGATTGACTTCCTTATGAGAAGGTATATCACTATTATGCTCCTTCTCATTCAACATCCCTGCAATCTCTGATCTGCTCTGGTTTGCTCCTTCATCACTACTAGCTGGGCAATCATATTCAACCCCTATATGGTCTTGTTGTAATGCTGTAAATGCATTAGACGTAGTTGGAGCATCATCCTCATGGTTGGTTCCTTGTTTGTTTACCTGGAGACAATGGCTTGAATATCATTTTTTGATTGTACCTTCTACCCCTCCTTCTGTGATTCTGCCATTCATTGAGGGATGTCTTGCCTCTTATCTGCATTATTCAGTTGTGTTATCTGGTGTTTTCAGCCTCCCTTGACACATATGAGAATATTCATCCTGTCCACCATCCTCTTGGATGTTTTCATTTGACTCCAGCTTCCTTTTAGCAGCCTCATCATTCTCTTTAATCACACAATTTCTTACAGCATGCCCTTGATGTTTGCAATAGGAACAGTAGTCTAGAACCTCTTCATATAGAATGGATTGCCATCTGCCTTCACCATGCTCATCATCATCATATCCCATCCAATGAAGTCTTGGTTAGGTTAGATCAATTTGCAGCCTGACCTTAGCCACACTCCCCCTAGTTTTTTTGTAAGTTGCCAAATCAAGAAACAATACCTTCCCTATAGGAGAAAGTAGAGATGTCACCACCTTCAAGCAATAACAGTGCCAGGGAAGCTCAGACAATCCAACCCAGATAGGAACCAGTGGGGTCTCTTCATCAGGATTAAAAGTGGGGGTCCATAATTGAAATTGCATCATCTGTCCTTGGATATACATCTTCTCTTTTGACCAAACTGTTGAATGGTCATATTCATTATCTAAATCAATGTATATATGTCTAGAATTGAAGTGAGTAATTTTGACTTGCCCCTTTAATTCAGTTTGCAGGATGAATTATCTCCTAATCACCTCCATCTTAGGCATGCTATTTACAAATTTCCCAATTAGAGTAAACCTACATCTTTGAGCCAGCTTCACTTTATAATCATTAGACTTAAACACAACTGCTAGAAGACCATGTTTGGTAGTTATTTTGGGGGAATCAATATGAATAACTTCTGCTTTCATGGCTTCTTGGGCTCTCAGCTTTGTAGCCAAAAAATGCGTGACCCTAGGGACAGGCGGGTCATGAATTTGACCTGGTTTGGACCAAACCATGCAACTGTAGAGCCAATAGCCCCTACAGCCATTGAGGCTCGATTCATCAACCCCAACATGACCTTCGCACTATCTCCATTGGTTATATTAGGGGGTTCAGCCGTTTCAGATTTCGCATTAGACGGATGAATAGAAGAAGCAGGGGGCTTACCGCCATCCATGATTGTTGTACTTGTCTCTATTACCACCTTCATCGGATTACTCTGAACAACTTGTGGTTGATGTGCATCCACTTTCAATGTCTCTACTGTGGAACGGTTCTGCGTATCTTGAGCTGAAATTGGTACCTCTGGGAATTGTATTGATTGCTGCTCCACTTCTATTTTGTCTTGCATAGCTAATTGAGCTTGATTGATAATCGCCTGAGCCCAATGCAACTGTTCCTCAGAAATACGAGCTGAACCTTCAGTAGATTGGGGCATTTGCTGAGGAATGCGTGGCATGTGGATGGGTGGAGTTTTCTGTGGGGACCGGATGCAGGCATGCCGTCCCTGAGAGGAGCTGTCCGGTGGCCGAAGGAGTTCCACCGACGGTTGCGAAGCCATAGTATTCCATTTTCTTCAATTTCACCTTAGCTTTTGTTTTGATATCAGAATTTGTTAAATTTATCCGGACTTCCCCAACCAATTTTGGTCAAAGTACCCAAAATTGGTTGACCAGATTGGGTACGGATCCCACACCCACACCCATGTTGTGTTGAAACGGGTGCGACACCGAAAGTGAAGAGTCCGAGTAACTTATATCACATTTAATCACCAGATTTGAAGCATAAACTTAGTGGTTACTGATTGATCCTAAGATCCATTGCTTTTTTTTCCATATGTATTCTTTTTATATGATATTGAAGTTCCATTTATCCAAACTGAAATAAGAAAATAGATGATGAAGTTCATGGTTTTATTAAGAAATATTAATCACTCCAGACAAGAGTACATATGAAGTTTCATTTTTTACTAAAAATGTCTGATAACTAGCTTGCAGCAAATGTCGGATGAAGCACTCTAGGAACATGTCGTCAGACAACTAGCCCACTTTACTGAAGCTCCAACATGAAAACTTTTCCGCCCAAGCATAAACCTAGAACCACTTGTTTACCTTTTTCCCCAAGAAAAAATAATTTTGACTAGATCATTTCCTGCTAGTAATGGGCAAGTGAACAACCTAAAGTATTCACTCAGAGTACGATTTCTTGATAAAAGATTCAATTGACCAAAGAAATAAAAGTTTCATAAGATTTTAAGAATGCATAAAGGACCTGCAATTAAAACCTGACTTTCTTGGTAACATTTATCAAGAAAGCAAAGCAAAATAAGCAACTTTTCTGTTTAATTTTGTTTGACTAACAGAACCCTATTCCTCCACTTCTAATTCATCCTGCAAAAAGTCATGAATAAATTTCTCCTGCTTATTCCATGAAAGCATTCACTCAGACAAAATAGGTTAAGTTTGACCAAAGTTCCATGCTTACGGAGTTCCATAGCTTCAGGACTATTATCCTTAACAAGTATCCCTCGCTCCTCTATTTAGCTTTATTTTTTCAACAGCACAACTCAGCAATTACAGGAACAACCCAAATTATATTTAGGAGTAAATCCCTGGATTACTCAGACTTGCATAGTAATCTCAAGTGTATAACATGAAAACATACCTTCCAAATGATGGCCGTTTTGTCACTTGATGATGAGGCCAGGTAGCTTCCATTGTTTGAGAACTGGACATACCAGACTTCATTTATGTGGTTAGTCAGGATCTGCAACAGTGTAAAGACATTAATATATATTTCCTAGAGAGAAACTAGGAGAACAATGATAACAAATAAGTAAGGAGAAAACTACTCATGATCACAGCATGATAAGTCCAATCTTCATGAGTTTCACTCATTAAAAGATTCGATAATAGAAAACCATAGCATGTGGCAATTTCTTTATGACTAGATCATCTGAAAGTCATAAAGTAACTTTTACCACCGAATGCAATTGAAAGGCTAAAACAACAACAACAACAACATACCACCAAGTGGGGTCTGGGAGGGT
>NC_061119.1:76363945-76368242 GCF_002878395.1 Capsicum annuum | reverse complement strand
AAAACAACAACAACAACAACATACCACCAAGTGGGGTCTGGGAGGGTAAGTGTACACAGTCCATACCACTACCTCAAATGTAAGATAGACAGGTTATTTCCAATAGACCCCCGGCTCAAAAAAACAATCTAAACAAGGAATAATAAAAGGACAAGATACAATAGAAATCAACATATCCAAGAATACCATATACAAGATACATCAACTAATACAACAAAAGATACCACATCCTAAACTCATACTAACCTTCTAACCTAATCTGCCTTCTCCACGACTTCCTATCTAAGGTCATGTCCTCGGTAAGCTGGAGCTATAGTTCAAATGCTCCCATCACCATTTCTTTTTGTATTTCTTTTTTTTTTTTAAATTCATTTTATACAAGTATTATTAGAGTTGAGATAACTTTGCTTGACAACTAGGATCTCTTTACAAAGAAAAAATATGAATAGCCAAATGAATCTTTAAAACTCATTGATAAACAACATTTTATTTACCTTTTTTTGGACATGTCTTCTTATGTGTCATATTTGAAAAAGCAACTATACTCACTTTTTGGCCTTTATAACAACGATCTTCTTCTCCAATTATTCCAACACCATTGTTACTCAAAATTTGAGCTCTTTTTTGCCTCACAACTTTTTTTCTCCAAATTTCTTCTCCATTAATTCTTTCTTATTTTCGTAGTTATTCTTCTTCAGCTCCTTTATATCCTTCATCATTGATCGATTTTTTCTTCAAATTTTTTTTAGTAGATCATTTACACTCTTATTCTAAGACAATCCTCCTCCTTCATTATCAACTCTTTGTGCCAGTTATATTTTGAGATACTCACATAATATATTTATGAAATGGACTTCATAATGATACCAAATCAATAATTACATAAGCTACAAAGTATTCCATGAAGACCTAATACTTCATTTAAATGAGAAACATAAAGTATAAAGACATATGAAACATTTCTTTTTGTATTTCTTTTTTTTTCCAATTCATTTTATACAAGTATTTATTAGAGTTGAGATAACTTTGCTTGACAATTAGGATCTCCTTACAAAGAAAATGTATGAATAGCAATCATAGATATCTTACCAATCCAATTGGGTTAATTAAGGCATTGTATGCTTCATAAAAAAGAATTAAGGCACTACATGGTCCTTTCAATTTTCAAGCTATAAAGCTATAAAAATGATTAAAAATTCTCCACCTGAATGGTCTTTATAGGAAACTGACTCCCATCACAATGGTGGTCTTCATAGAGTGAAATTCCATCAACTGAATTATGAAACACACATTTATCTATCTGTGACCATAGTGCCATTTCAACTAAGTACTCTAACCTTCTGTCCGGCAATGTAATAGGTGGCGGCAGTGCTTTTTCAAGTTCCATCAGCAAATCTTTTCGAAATTTATCGACAACATCAGGATCATCTCCCTTATCCAACCCTAATTCCTTCAAAGCAAGCAATCCAAAAGCAAGATTATGAACCTTTTCCCTCCCTACTTCTAAACCAGATATCCTTTTCTGTAAAATCTCCAAAGTTAAAGAATCTTCCCCACGATTCAAATTTTCAACAAACCACTGTTTAAGAACAAGAAACAAAGCTGAAGCTCTTGTATCACTGCTCAAGTCATTAAGTGTATTAAGGGTGTCAATACATGCATCCCAGTTAGCATAACGAATATGGGACTCGAGGGTCTCAAATTCAACAGATTTGTAGGCAATCCCAGATTCTGATTCCAAACATACAGCAGACTTCCCATAGCCTAAAGAATAGAGACATTGAATGATGACCCTCAAAAATTCATGCTTCTTTATTAGTTGTTTTGACCCAAGATTAGTCTCCATGCCACTATGCAATTTGAATACCTAACCTGCTTTCCACTTCCGAAGGAGAACAAGTTGTGAACAACTGAGACAAAGGGAAATTCAACTAATAGCATTTGGCACTGAATTCTTGTTCTCGAATTCTTGAAAGAGAATTGGGCTCGAACAAGTTGTTCGTTCACTTGTAGGGTTCGGCGTGATGATGAAGTTAATAAGTTACAAATCATCCGGTATAATTCATATTACAAGAAAAAAATTAAAAACATATTATTTGTTTAATTGACCTATATATTAAAAATTAATATAAAAAACTTGAAACCATGATCCATTTTTGAAATAAATTTATTATCTATCCGACATATATATAGATAGATTAATTATTAATTTGATATATCGATTATCGATTCAACTTATATATAAATAGATCGATTATCATTTCAATAAATGAGAAAATAGAAATAAGTCATTTTACTAATTGAAATTTTGAATAGTATAGGTCATTTTGCTAATTGAAAATTTAAAAGGCTTAGGGCCTATTTGTTTGTACTTAATGGAGGTTTGAAGGCTCAAACTTCAAACCATTAAGTGCATTTATTTTTTATTAAGATTTTTTCTCTTAATAGGTCTAAATAGGTCTTAATCATTCAGATCAGAATCAAATCTTAATAGGTTCGAAGAGGTATTCTGATGTTGGATAATATTCACTCTGTTCATAATCATCAATCACCACATCTGTCACCGTCATCATTATCAACCACCAACCACCTCCACCACTACCAACCACAATAAATATCGCTACCAACCATTATTGTCAACTGCTACCACACCTACTACCTATATTATTCTAATTATATTTAACGTCACTACCGCCGTCCACACCACCACCATCATCAATCACTATCAGCTAATCTCTACTATCGACAAATTCATCTATCACAATTAGTACCACTGCTTATTACCACTAATACATCACAACCTCCACACATTCTTTAGCGATTACCACCATTGTCACTAGTAACGCCACATTTACCATCACTTCAATCACTATCATCGCTACAATTTATCTCTACTAACAACCATATCCACCATCATAACTAACAATATCTCCAACTAGCACCAATACATCATCAACCATTATTTATTTATTTTTCAGTCATCATAATCAACACCTCCGACTACTAACATCGAGCAACATCATATCACAACCACCACTACCACTATCAACCGCCACTATCATAACAATCTATAATACCCCAAGACTCTAACCAATAGTGCAACCATGAATCAAGCTCATAAGAAATAAATTATAATGTTTTGGGTTGTTTTCTGATCAAGGATGGTGTGTATTAAGGCCTTAAAGATGTCCTAACGATTGGGTGAATCAAGACATTCCTTACCGATTGAATTCTTGGGAAGGATATTGGTATAGTCAACTTCAAACGATCATATCTCTCATTATACTTGGATTTTTGAGCTCATGACCTATCAATAGATAGATAATTAAATTAGCTTTCCAACAATACCAATTTCGCCAAAATCCGATATCGGAGCAACGAGTTATACCCATTTTACTCCAGCATGTCAATCTGAAAAAGGGTGACGACGTTTCTGACGGCCTGTCACGTTTCTGACGACATTTCTGACGACGTCGTCAGCCTTAGGTAGAAAATCATAAAATTCTACCCTTTTGTGATCACATTTCGTGACGGCCTATCACCGGTTTGACGGCCTGTCACAAATGTCGTCAGCTATTTTTTTTTTTCAACAATTTAGAGACGTTTTTTGCAAGGGTATTTTGGTCTTATCTTTTGAAGGCCTCCATAAGTATGAGAATCCTATCCAAACCCTAATTCCATCATTTTCTCTTCCAATTCTCTTGAGATAATATATTTAGGGTTATATCAAGAACATAAATCTTCCAAGAATCATCCTTTAATCTTTAAAATTTCTTCAAGAACCAAGTTCCTCATAGTGTGGGCTTCAAGAATTATTTATTTCAAGAGTGGATAAAGTCTTAAGCACTAAAGTTCATCCAATTTAAAAAATTAAGGTATGTGGGGTTTTGAACAAAAACACTTCTTTCGTTCTTTTGCCCAAAGATTTAATTTCTATTGAATTTCATGAATTTTGCAAAGTGGGTTTACACCCAAATTACTTTATCAAGGATTTATGAGATTTGAGCTATACAAGATTGACACATATGACTACTTCGTTGTTTTATTTCTTAAATTAAGAATTTATGTCATGAGTTGTATATTGTTATCATGAAATGATAATTTCTAAGTGATTTATGATAAGTGTCATGATTTATGTTTTTCCATGAGGAGTTTGTCTATTGAATATATATTGATATTGAGCTTGAGAGTCAAGAACGAGTTCTATGATGTTTTCTGGAAGATTTGATACTTGATATAATTTGATAAGTAAGTGTACTTGATGATGAGAAAGATTATTTTGAGATTTAGTCGAGTT
>NC_061119.1:76281730-76360945 GCF_002878395.1 Capsicum annuum | reverse complement strand
ACAAGTTGATTATGATTTACAAGTGAGATATATATTTATATTTTGGTTTTCATGATAGACCCTTGAGTTGATTAAGGCAGATTTTCTAACGCGTTCTGAGCTTAAGTCTGGGAGTAGTATTTAGCACCGAGCGGGAAGTATGGGTTCAGCGCATCCTACTTCCCCAGAACTACGTGCCACCGCAGGATTAAGATTAAGGGCCAGAAGCCAAGACAGTTATCACTAAAGTTAAGGTTCTACTCCGATGGCAAGGATAGAACAACTCTCCCCAACGTGGGCAAGACGTTGGACTCCATATAAGCTCACATGGTTTATATCGGTTATAAGAAACTCCCAAGTCCATAATAGTCCAAGTTTCATGAGTTACCGAGTCACTCTAAGTCATGAGTCAGAGAGTTTGAGTTGAGTCCAACGGTTTGTGAGATTTATGAAGCATGTATTATTATTGATGATTTTTGGACAATATGTTTCAGGTAACTCAAGCGAAGAGAGTCATTATTATCAGCATGCATGATTTTCTTATACATTTATGATATTATTTAAATGTTGCTTGCACCCCTACATACTCAGTACATTCCCAAGTACCGATTCCCATACTCTTCTGTGTTCTATATTTTTTCGTGATGTAGGTTCAGGTGCTCACAACAACAGTGATCTTCGAGTGACTCCATCTACATTCGTACAGTTGGTGAATCCTCATGATTCGAGGACCTATGTCCCCGATTTTTGTCTTGATAGTAGATGGTTGTTTATTTCCAGTTCAGTACGGGTCAGTTGGGGATCTGTCCCAGTGGCTCCTCAGTCTTATGTAGTAGGGGTTTTGTTAGACTAGAGTACTAGTATGTACAGAACTTCAATATTTTTATTGTACAGGATAGTATTTCTTTGTATTCTAGTATGTTCATGACATGATTATTCTTCTTTATTACAACTTGATTATTGTCATAGTGAGTTATAGAGGTGATGACAGGCTCAGAGGGTTAACTTGAGGTCACGTGTGGCCTTAAGCACCGTGTGACGCCTTGGGATGGGATCTTGGAGCGTTACACAATCACCACAATACCAACCATCACAACTATCACCACTAACATCACTAATAACTAACATCAATCATTGTCACCGCAACCACCATTATAAACTATCTCCACTATCACTATCAAACATAAATATTTTTTTCAATCAGATAATAATTTTGTTGTATTAAATTACATACTTTCCTGATATATAATTAGTTTTTTATTTGAATTATATTTTTTATTTTATTATATATACAAATAATTTTTTTTGTACATTCAGATGTTGAAAAACAAACAATCTTAATCATTCAGTTTTAAGATCTAGAGACATCATCTTAATCATTCGACGTGCATTCAAATTCAGACGCCTGAATCTTAAAAAAACAAATGCAGCCTTAATAGCCAAATTTTATTGTTCTTCCAAGGGGAGGGGAGTACAATTAGCTCCAGCACTTTTAATGAAGTATTATTGGCTGATTGTCACGTGCTTTAAAAAATTATTTTGCTTTATACTAGACGCGTCACACATGTCTAACTCGCTTTAATAAGCTTAATTTTAAACTCGTTCGTTTTAAAAAGAATGATTTAATTTGATTTGGCACGAAATTTAAGAAAATAAAAAATATTTTTAAATATTATGGTCTTAAATTAAAGATATGTCAAATATACCAAAATGTCCTTCATTCTTATAGTCTTAAATATGTCATGTGAAATTTTTTTTTTTTGAACGGAGGGAGTAATATTATAAAAGATATATATCTTATTTAAAAATAAATTAATGATTTTATTAAATATGAAAAATACTTAAATAGAAAATTAATATATTCATATAAAAGTATTAAAAATGACTTTAAACGAAATTAAGAAAAACTATTAGCGCCATAGAACGACAAAAAAAACTTTAAAAACTTTCTCGATGTGACATATGGAGCAATTCATATATCGTTAGAAAGTGTAAAAGGGCAATAAATTAACATTTTTATGATTATAAGGAAAAATAATATGCTACGAAAAAAATTTACGTGATGTATTCCTATTAGACACTTTGAATGTTGAAAAAATATTTTTCTAATATCTAAGTTAAATCACATAAAATTTGTGAGAACATTAATATGAAGACTTTATTATGTGTTTCGATGTTCGATAGATGTAAATTATAATTTGTGTGTTAAAACTAACGTATAAATTTAAAGAGTTGCCAACCTATTTTGTTAATTTATCATCTTATTGTATTTAGCATGTGAAAGATAGCATCTACTGCTTCTCAAATTACAATTAATTATGTTTTTATTATTTTGTCTATACGCTAAGTTTGGTGATTATCAAAAGGATGACCCCAGCTTATTCACTTTGAATTTCTCTTTTTCATTGTTTTTTATAATTTATGTTTTATTTACTGCTATCTCAGTTCTTATAAATAATATTGCTCAGGATGTTCTTTCTTATCCCAATGTCATTAACATAACAATTTGAAGTCATAGATGTGCAGGTTCTTTTGTCTCTCACTAAAGTATGTTTGTCTTTCACCTTAAATATGCATTTGGTATGCCCAATTCACCATAAGAAATCCTCTCCACTTTACGGGCTATGAAAATTCTTCAAATTACAATCACTTTTGGAAGTTCTCAATCATTTAAGTATCTTCTGAGGATCAAATTTCATTCTTTTTGTGTCCCTAATTTTTGTAGTTGTCTTGTAATTGTGTTGGATCAAAACAAAGATATAAGAAAATAAAAAGTTGTAAATTAATGGACATATCCACTTGTCTATTCAAAGGGATGTCAAAATAGCATAAGGTGTTGAGTCTTTAAAATAATGGATGGTGTTTTTGAAAGTAGGATAAAAAATAATTATTTTACACAGAACAGTCATGTCAATCTTTAACAATCTTTATCGGTGTTGCACCTGAGCAAATTTAGGAGCTAGCAACTAAGACGAAAAATAACATATATTGCATATAAATGTGTGTTACATATGAATTCACGTATTACTTATTTTTAATATTAATAACTAATTAAAAATAGTAAATTACTTGGCATTGAAAAAAATAAGTCTGCAAACTTTTTGTGAGGTCAAAAATCTATAATATAATTTGAACTCAAACGCGACAAGGGAAAGCAACAAAGGAAGGATTAAAAAACAAACCTAAAAATCATATTTCATAAATTTCACTAAGCGATTATCTTGTAGCTATAAAATACAAATTTCAAATTGGAAAAGAAGAATTTATTTTTACTTTTTTTTTTTAACAAAGAAACACTAAAGTCAATCAACAAATATACTAAGTCAATCAACAAAATATTTGAACATGAACTATACGATGCAATAAACAAGCATAAGAAACCTGTCGAAAAGGAAAAAATAATAATTAAATCAATTGAAATCATTATAATAATACTGTTATACGATGTTCCTTTACAAAATTTAGCACTACACATTATTGAAATATGTAGCAAAACTATCGAATACACGTTAAAGGGGTATAATTTACAGTAGTTGGAAAGAGAAATACTACTCCCACAAAAAGTAATTGAAAAGGGAATTCCAGTTACTTTATTTGACGGAACATGCTTGTTTTGTGTAATTTTTCAACTGAAAGAGAAACATGAGAAATTATTAAAAGGGAGAATCCATTGTCAATTACGCATAACACAACAAAACAACAACATATCCAGTGTATTCCCACATAGTGGGGGTCTGAAGAGGGTAGACTGTAGGCAAACCATATCACTACCACAGGTGAAGTAGAGAAGTTGTTTTCGATAGACCCCCGGCTTAGAAATGTAAGAATAAAACTTTAATCAATTATCAATCAAAAAATCAAAATAAGAAGAAAATGTAGAAGTACAACAATCACACATATGTTTCTAGTAAAATTTGACTATTTAAATATAATTATAAACATTCTTTGTAAGGTAAAATTCTAATTAATTTGAAAGTGTTTAAATATTATAATTTATTACCTTCGCTATTTTAATTAATTTGTAATAAGAGCCCGTTTGGAAAGATTAAAAAAATAACTTTTTAACTTAAGTGATTAAAAGTTGAAAATAAGTGCTTATAAATTAAGCAGATAAGTGTTTGGATAGAAGTGCTGAAACTGAAAAAAAATTGTTGATGTGTTTGGTAAACAAGTGATGTTAAGTACTTTTTTTGTTGTTAAAATGACTAAAATGTCCTTAAAGTTGTTAACACTATAAATAAGGTGAATTATTTCTAATTTTTAATTCAAAAATAAAATTTTTGAACAAACCTCCAATGTAATGAAGGATTCGACGAAAATAAAGAAAAAAAATAAAGAGGAAATTGGAGGGAAGAGATGAAGCGAAGCGACAAAGAGAAAAAGAAAAAAAAAACTATATATTTAAGGGCTACAAGTTTAGGATATTATTGGAATTAGAGAAAAATATAATGGATAAAAAGGTAAATGTTTTGGTCAAACCTAAACTAATTTTAATTTAAAAAACAAAAACCTGGGTTACCCAGCTTCTCACTTTTTGATTTTTTAATCAATTTTTAGTTTTTTTAAGAACTTTTTAATTTTACCAAATACCTGAAAAATCTAAAAAAGAGATTAAAAACTGGTTTGACCAGATTTTAATCTAATCCAAACGGGCTTCTAAATGTAAGGATAATTATTATACTTTCTTATCTTTTGTAACGACAAAAAAAATTTGATAAAATATGTGAAGTTTATGATTTTGTGTGATTTGATATTTTACACCTCCCCACATTTGCATTATGATATTTCTGGGGTGTGGGAGTGATTGACATGATTTTTGATGTATTTTGGTATCATTTATGCAATATTGTCTTTTTTTATGGCTTCGAGAGCCTTATTTTAATCTTATGTGGATATATTTTGATTCGTACGACAAATGGCCAAATGGACTGCTCCAGCAACTTCAGAATATCGATTTTATGCTAGGTATACCTTTGGTTCGGTCTCGTTGCACTCGAACTTATTTCGACCTATTGATTGGAAAGTTGGAAAGTTAGAAATATGGGTGTGGGACACACATTTGATCGAAACGACCTCGGATGGAAAATCCGACTTCGTCAGCAGATCCAGAATATCAATTTTAGGGTGTTATCATATTACTCTCGGTTTAAAAAATTATAATTTCGGGTTTTGGGGGTCAACTTTGTAAAAATGATATTTTTTTAAAAATATGATATCGCCATCACGTCTGTATCGTCAAATTTAGTGTGGTTGCATAGGTCATTTGCATGTATCGGACTCCGAACGAATTCCGAACACCCTATCGAAGTCCGGAGTGGACTTTAACAAAAAAAACTGCAGATTTTTGGTTCATTTTAGTGCAGATTTTCTGTACTTATAAATAGTTTTTGGGTCATTTTGCTTGTTTTTCATCTTGCCTCGTGAGAGTTAAACTCTAAATAGTTCGAGAGCTTAAAAGTGAAGCTTGTGGGAGTTTGGTAGAAAGATTAACATCTATTTCTTGATTTTATTATGAATTTAAGGTAAGAATTCACCCCTTTTCTTAATAATTTCTTGATAAATTCCTCAAAACACCAAAAATCTTAAGGCATGATTTTAAACCAAAATTTCACTCTTTTTACTTGAATAATATTTTTATCTCATAATTACTAGTTTTTCATCAATTTAACCTTCAAAACAACTCTGATTCTTGATTCTAACCCGGATTTCAAAGAATTTACCCGGTAAAGCTCAAAAATGGGTTTGCTTCGATTTGAACCCCATTTTTGACTCGATTTAACTTGAGTTTTAAGCTGTAAGTTCCTAAAAATATGGGGAACATATTTTTGAAGTAAAGTTCCAATTTTTCCCTTTTATTTGAAAGTCCATTTTGGGGGTCCGTTTTGACCCCGAATCAAAAGTAGTGAATATGAGTGTCGTTGGTTTTGTTTTGATGCGTAGATTTTATATTTGATATTTTTAGTAGAGTTCGGGATTATTCGTGAAAAGTAAGGTCGCGGGTTCAAGTGTAGCGGACCGATTTCGTCTTTCGAGGTAGGTTATGGCTTACTGGGCTGGGTAGTAAATAATAATACAAAATGCATGTTAAGGGTGGAAACTAATCATGAAAATGACAATTTATGTGTTGTGCCTTTGTGGGGGCCTATATGTGATATAATTGTCGAAATTGAGTTATTATGTGATATGTGTGACCGTATGGGGTCCTATGTGATATTGATATCCTTGAATACATGTGAATAATTGTATTACAACAACAACAAACCAGTGTATTCCCACAAAATAGGATCTGGGGAGGGTAGAATGTACGCAGTTCATACCGCTACCTCCAAAGAAGTAGAGAGACTGTTTTCGATAGACCCCCGGCTCAAGATAGAGAATAGTAAGCAAGAGTATAATGCACCATTCAGCATGGTGAGTGGCATAACATAAACGGAATAAGACATACTAAAAATAAAATAGAAATCAGACCAATACGAAATAAGATAAATAAGCGCAATATGAAATAAGAGATAAAAAATATGGCATTCGAAAAGTACGACCCCCACCTATGGACATAGTCCTTGGATGAGCTCTTCTTGATACAATACTAAGTGTGTATCAAGAGATTCCAACCAACACAAGAATAGTAACATGAACAACAAAAGTGAATCGAAAATGGCCACACACGGCTTCACTAGGCTTGCAACACTTGTTTGAGCTAGAAAAGTGAGTTTTAACAACAAAAACAACAAAGACAATATTTCTAGTGAATCAAAAGAGCCCCACACGGCTTCACTAGACTTTTATATTCAACAACACATTGTTAGCAAGATTTACAAAGAAAGAGATAGAAACTTGATAAACAATATTCATTAATCTAAGAACCCTAACAAGAGAAAGGACCCTAATACTAATAAATATCAATACCAAGTTCTTACTTGGACCAAGAGGAACTCAAAGAACCCCAATAACCTAGTTTCTAGTCAAGATACAACACTAGTATCACTCTACTAGTGAGAATTCGATTTTGGCCTCTCCAAATGAGAAAGAGAAGTAAAAAATTTACAAGTTTTTTGTTTCTTGAATAATAGGAATGAACTAAAGCAAGACTAGCCCTATTACATGGCTTATATAGTCACTTAGAAAAGAGGGACAAAGACCAAAATACCCTTGACATTTAAGTGGGTGGGTTTGGGGTGTCTTGGTGGGCCTCTTCACATTTTATTAAATATAGGCCCTTAGATGGGCTCACAAGGGCCTCACAGATGGCCAAGAATATGAACAAGGCTTGGAGTTGTTGTAACTCACATGCTTGGATTTGTGGGAAAGGTCTCGAGCTAGGAATTCCGTATCATCCTCTCCATCTTGAAGGGAATTTATCCTTAAATTTGGATCATTGCTATCCTCCACCATTTTTACCCGAGAGAGATCATACATGTTGAAAGTGTTATGTACTTGATATTTCGGGGGTAAATCAATCTTGTAGGCATTATTGTTGATCTTTTCTAATACTTGGAATGGGCCATCACCCCGTGGCATCAACTTAGCATTCCTTTGAGATGGGAATCTATCCTTCCTTAGGTGCAACCACACCCGATCTCCCATTTCAAGAATGAGGTTTCTTCTTTTTGTGTTGGCTCGCCTCACAACTTCTTGGTTTTTCTTCTCCAACCGCAACCTCACCTTCTCATTTAGCTTTTTCATAGCCTCGGCCCATTTACCTCCATCTAAGCTATCACAAGATCACTTGGCAAAGGGGTTAAATCCAAAGGGGTGAGGGGGTTGATTCCGTATACACACTCAAAGGGTGTCATCCCCGTGCTCGAGTGTATAACACGATTATAAGCAAACTCAATCAACGGTAAGTGCTCCTCCCAAGAAGTCATTTTTTCTTTAACCATGGACTATAGCATAGATCCTAAGGTCCTATTTACTACTTTTGTTTGACCATCGGTTTGTGGGTGGCATGAAGTCGAAAACAACTTAGTACCGAGTCTACCCCATATGGATTTCCAAAAGTGGCTTAGGAATTTAGAATCCCTATCACTCACTATGGTCCTCAAAACACCATGAAGTTTTACAACATTATCAACAAATAAAGAGGCTACACTCGGTGCATCATCATATTTAGAACAAGGAATAAAGTGAGCCATCTTGGAAAACCGATCCACCATGACAAAAATACTATCCCACCCTCTTCTAGTCCTCAGCAATCCCAACACGAAGTCCATTGATATATCAAGCCAAGGTCGCAAAGAGGTGGACAATGGGGTATACAACCCGTGGGGTTGGATTCGTGACTTGGCTTCTTTGCACTCAACAATTGGCTGCAAATTCGGGCCACATCCTTGTGCATTCTAGGCTAATAAAATTGTTCTTCCAAAATTTTGAGTATCTTCTCGACTCCAAAATGGCTCATTAGACCGCCATTGCGTGCTTTCCTCACAAATAATTCTCTCCATGAACTTGAGGGAACACACAATCGTCTACCTTCAAACAAGTATCCATTAAATTTGGTATAGGGATGGAAACCCCTATCCGTAACCTACCTATCCCTATCTAACTTTTCACTTTCTCTATAGATAGAAGCGAAGTGAGGGTACTCGGGATATAAAGACTTGAGGCTTTCAAACCCTATCAACTTAGATGACAAAGTAGACACAAGCGCATGTTTTCGGGACAAAGCATCAGCAACCACATTGTCTTTACCCTTCTTGTATTGAATAACACGAGGGAAAGTTTCAAGAAATTTAATCCATTTGGCATGCCGCCAATTAAGTTTGTCTTGTGCTCATAGATGCTTCAAGGATTCATGATCCGTTCGGATCATGAATTCTTTAGGCCACAAATAATGTTGCCAAGGCTCTAATCAAGGCATACAACTCTAAATCATACGTAGAGTAGTTTAGATTTACCCCTTTGAGATCTTCGCTAAAGTAGGCAATAGGCTTCAATTCTTGTATTAAAACCGCGCCTATGCCGACTTTGTTAGCATCACATTTGACCTCAAAAGTCTAGTCAAAATTCGACAATTGTAGCAAAGGGGGCGAGATGAGCATAGCTTTTTAAGTCTTCGAAGGCCTTAGCTTGTTCATCTCCCCACTTGAAAGGCCGATTTTTTTTAATCACTTCGGTCAAGGGGGCGGCAATGGTGCTAAATCCTTTAACAAAACGTCTATAAAAACTAGCCAACCCGTGGAGGCTTCTCACTTCACCTACGATTTTGGGAGTTGGCCAATTTTTAATGGCGTCAATCTTAGATTCATCCACTTTGACCCCTCTTGAGCTCACCACAAATCCAAGAAATACAACCTCATGGACACCAAAAGAAAACCTTTCTAGATTAGTATATAAATTCTCCTTTCGGAGGATACCAAACACATATTGTAAATGCTTTACATGATCATCTAAGGACTTACTATACACCAACACATCATCAAAGTAAACAACAACAAACTTTCCGATAAATGGCTTCATCACATGATTCATTAGCCTCATGAAAGTACTTGGAGCGTTTGTTAGGCCCAATGGCAAAACCATCCATTCATAGAGATCGAATTTGGTCTTGAAGGCAGTTTTCCATTTATCACCCGGTTACATACGAATTTGGTGATAGCCACTCCTCAAATCAATTTTAGAAAATAAACATGAACCACTTAATTCATCCAGCATATCATCTAACCTAGGAATAGGGTGACAATATTTTACCGTTATCTTATTGATGGCTCAGCAATCAATGCATATACGCCAAGTCCCATCTTTCTTAGGAACTAGTAGCACTGGGACCGCACAAGGGCTCATACTCTTCTTAATATACCTTTTGTTGAGGAGTTCCTCAACTTGGCATTGCAATTCTTTGGTATCCATTGGGTTGCTCCTATAAGCCAGTTTGTTGGGAAATTGTGAACTCAGCACAAAATCTATTTGGTGTTTAATTCCCCGAAGTGGGGGCAATCCTTACGGTAATTCCTTTGGTAACACATCCTAGTAATCCAGCAAAACATGATAAATAGAAATGTTAGTGGCGTTAGTATTAAAACAATGAGCCAAGAGGAGCATCGGAGTGTCCTCGTCATGATCCACAAATAATTTTTTCCTCCTAGCTATCATCACCACACTTTCTTGCCCCTTAGAAATTAGGAGCCCCTCTGTTTCCCTTACTACCTCACTCTCGGGTTCCCCCCTTTTCCCCTCACTCTCGGCCTTCTTTCCCTTTTTCCTTAATTCTTGCATCTTTTGGTATAATTCATTCACTTGGGAAGACAATAATGGATGAAGAGCGACCTTGCAGCCATCCTTCTCAAGTGTATACCGATTGGACCTTCCATCATATTTGGTCGACCTATCGTATTGCCAAGGACATCTTAACAACAAATGATAAGCTTGTATTGGTATCATGTCAGAAAGAACCTCGTCATGGTAGTTGGCTACCTTAAAACGTATCACACATTGCCTTGTGACCTTTAACTTGCTGCATTCATTCAACCATTACAACTTGTAAGGACTAGTGTGAGGTGTAGTCGGCAATTTCAAGAAGTTCACCGTTGCAACGCTAACCATATCCGCACAACTTTCACTATCTATTACTATAGTGCACACACTTCCCTTCACAAGATATTTAGTATGGAATAGATTCTCCCATTGGCTAGGATCATCTGTTGCCTTACTAATCATAGCATGCCTCACTACAAAGTTTGGAACCACACATTCCCCTTCTTGCGGATAAGCATTCTCACAATCATCATCATCATCATGTGGATTATTTTTGGGTTCCTCTCCATCTTGAGGCTCAGCCTCATTCTCTTCTTTTTCAAGACCCACTTCCTCATCAAGGTAATACAATCTCCCTTCCCTTAGGATCATATTACGCTAGTTTGGACATTTATTGTCTTTATGTCCCCAACCTTCGCACTTGAAACATTGAAACCCTTGAGGATACTTGTAAGCTTCTTACCGAGGAGGAAATTTATGGACTTTTTTAGTCTCAGGCAGCCTTGTAGTGGCGGGTTGGTCCTTGTTTATGGGCCAACCCAAAGATGGTTGAACCATATCTTTTCTTTTCAGCCAACCCGAGGTTGATGGTCCATTTTCTTTGAATGACGACCTCTCTTTAAGCTCTCTTTTA
Organism: Capsicum annuum; assembly: GCF_002878395.1. Classification (NCBI taxonomy): domain Eukaryota; kingdom Viridiplantae; phylum Streptophyta; class Magnoliopsida; order Solanales; family Solanaceae; genus Capsicum; species Capsicum annuum. The sequence goes on along the minus strand of NC_061119.1, from coordinate 76,349,862 downwards.
ATCTCAAGAGCCACTTGGAAAATCTTTTCAACGGTATCAAACTTGTGAAACATCAAATGGTTGGAGATCTCTTTGTTCAACCCACACTTGAACCAAATAATGTCATGGCTATTTGTTCTCCCCGATGATCAAGCTTCAATATGAGTTGTTGAAACTCATCATAGTATTCCATAACACTTCGATTCCCTTATCGCAAATTGTACAACCTAGCAAACAACTCATGACGATAACTTTTGAGAAGATATCGTTGCCTCATTAGGTACCTCAAACGAAACCACGGTGGTGGTTGTCTCTCTACTAACTCGATGCTGAACCGCTTGACGTATTCCCACCAAGTGTTAGCATAGCCTTTAAAATGAGCTATGGCATAACAAATCTTCGTCTCCTCCGAGATATCATTCACTTAAAACACTTTATCACACGCCGAATCCCAAGCAAGATATACCTCAGGGTCACTTTCACCCTTAAAGATAGGTAGGCTAAATTTGATGGTATTGATGCCTATGTCTCTCTCTAGGTATCGGTTTCCTCTTTCTCCATAGCCTCGGTATCTCCTTGGATCCATACGACTCCCTCTTATCTCTTCCTCCCTCATGTAGTCATTGTCAAAGGCTCCATACCCTTCATAATCCTCTCTACCATATTCCTCAATGTGGACGGGACGATTTTGGACATTTGGAACTTGATTTGGAGGAATTGGATTTTATGGAGGTGGTTGTCTTTGGTTTAGTGAAGCTTGTAAGGGGGGTTCAGATTTTGTGGAAGCATTTGACGTCCTAGTACCTCTTGCGAAACTTGAGGCATTTAGGAATGGGTTGGCCTATTAGAGTCTCGATTTAGAGGTTATAAGTGGTTTGGCTTGCGGCATTTAGTGGAACTAGTGAAGAATTTGGCAATTGTGGCCATGTTTCAAGAGTAACGGTGGCGGAGGAATTTCTATCATGCCCACTTGACGAAACATGTCAAGGAGTAGAAGGACGAGAGTTCCTTTGACTCTTCACTTGTTCTAACCTCCCACTAATAGTCGTCACTTCTCCTCTTATGGTTCCCACTTCCGTACTCAACCTTTCAAGAGCTCGGGTCATAGCCTCAAGAGTGACCCTCATATTATCCATTTCATTAGAATCCATGGTTAAAGACGTGGTTCCCTCCATTATTAAGGTATCACCTACATAATCAACAAACAAGTTATTTTAAAATCCCTCTCCTCACTCACACTCTCTTGGTTCACTTACACTCAAGTTCCATAAGTGTTGTAGATTGGCTAGGAACCCGGGAATCCGTAAGGTATGAGTATGCTCTTGCCCATAATGGATTCTTATTTGAAACTCAAAGAATTATCGTCGGACTAGATCGAAGAGTTACAATGTATTCAAATGACAAAAGCACACAAACAAACAACATTAACATAAAGAACGTACATCAAACTAACTTACGAGCTAGTAGGGTACTACTAGGTTGTCAATTAGTGTCGAGCAAACAAATGAAACTAGGAAACAATAAAATGAAACTAAGAAATCTAAAATTTGAACTTAAAAATATTGCGTAAATAGTACTTTAGTGACATGACATTCCACTATTGGCCTCGAGTGTTATTAAAATTTTATTTCCCAATTTTAAGTCTTGATCAATATATAATTTGGAATTGGAGGATTTGGTTAATGGAGGGAAAAGTGGTCTTGGAGCCTTTTTGTTCAAATTTCAAAAGCAAAACTTGACTTCATGGAGCTTTCTCCTTGAAACAAGGTCCTTAAATCAAGGAAAAGTAGATGAAAAGTCTTTGACGTGATAGGGACAAGTCTTTCACTAACAACTACTACAAGCTTGTCTTTCACCTTTTTAGATCTAGTTTGCACTTTAAGGATTAACAAGATGATGAAAGGGTGAAGAACCTTAAGAACACAACAACAACTCCAAGAACAACAACAATTTTAGTTTCCAACTTCACCACAACAAGACCATCAAATCGGCCAATGTTTAGGTAACAAGAACATCCAACTCGGCCACACCTTGTTCACATCTACAACTTCAACAAGTTCAAGTTCAATCTTAGATTTGGACATTTTTAGTGTTGATGAGAAATAAACCAACACTAGAAACACTCTAAACAAACAAAAGACTACAAGTTCTAGACATAAAACAAACAAATCTTGCCAAGATAACAACAACACAATTTTCGGCCAAGAACACAAAATGGACAGATTTGCATTTTTCTAGATTTTTTTTTCAGTTTTTAGCTTTTTTTAAATTTTCTTAGCAAGAAAGCCCAAGATTGGTATTGTAAGAACAATACCAAAGATGGATTCAATACCAAGTGATACAATACTAAGTGTGTATCAATAGATTCCAACCAACATAAGAACAACAACATGAACAACAAAGTGCTAGTGAATCGAAAATGGCCACACACTGCTTCACTAGGTTTGCAACACTTGTTTGAGCTAGAAAAGTGAGTTTAACAACAAGAACAACAAAGACAATATTTCTAGTGAATCGGAAGAGCCCCACACGACTTCACTAGACTTTTATATTCAACAACACAATGTTAGCAAGATTTACAAAGAAAGAGATAGAAACTTGACACACAATATTCATTAATTTAAGAACCCTAACAAGAGAAAGGACCCTAAGACTAATAAATATCAATACCAAGTTCTTACTTGGACCAAGAGAAACTTAAAGAACCCCAAGAACCTAGTTTCTAGCCAAGATACAATACTAGTATCACTCTACTAGTGAAAATTCGGTTTTGACCTCTCCAAATAAGAAAGAGAAGTAAAAAATTTACAAGTTTTTTGTTTCTTGAATAATAGGAATGAACTAAAGTAAGACTAGACGTATTACATGGCTTATATAGTCACTTACTTGGCATTTAAGTGGGTAGGTTTGGGGTGTATTGGTGCGCCTCTTCACATTTATTAAATATAGGCCCTTAGATGGGCTCACAATGGCCTCACACATGGCCAAGAATGTGAACAAGGCTTGGAGTCGTTGCAACTCACGTGCTTGGCTTTGTGTGAAAGGTCTCGATCTAGGAATTCCCGTATCACTTATACTACTAACTACAACCCACACATGTGACCTAGCCTTTTACCCTTATCCGCGACCTCTACACCTTCCTATCTAGGGTCATGTCCTCAGTAAGATGTAGCTGCTCCATATCATGTCTAATTATTTCCCTCCAGTACTTCTTCAGCCTACCATTTCTCCTTCAAAATCCATCCTACACTAGCCTCTCACACCTACGAACTAGGGCATTCATGCCCCTCCTCATTATATGCCCAAACCATCTCAGCCTTCCTTCCCACATCTTATTCTCTACCGAAGCCACTCCCACCTTCTCTCAGATTATCTCATTTCGAACTCTATACCCTTTAGTAAGTCCACATATCCAATGCAACATTCTCATTTCCACCATCTTTAATTTTTTAATGTAGGTGTTCTTGACTGGCCAATACTCTGCTCCATATAACATAGCTGGACAAACTACCACTTTATAGAATTTTCCTTTAAGCTTAAGTGACACGTTTTTATCACACAACACACCCGAGGCGAGCCTCTACTTTTTCCAACCTGCTCCAATACGATTAGAGATATTCTTATCAATCTCACTATTCCCTTGAATCATAGACCCAAGAAACTTAATACTATCATTCTTACAAACATCCTGGGAATCTAGCCTTACCACTACATCATCCTCCTACCTCAAGTTGCTAAAATCACATTCCATATACTCCGTCTTGGACCTGCTCAACCCGAACCCCTTAGACTCCAGGGTTTGCCTTCAAACCTCTAATTTTTCATTCATACCCCCTCGCGTCTTGTCAATCAACACTACATCATCCGCAAATAATATACACTATGGTACCTCTCCTTGAATTTATTGCGTCAACACATCCATCACCAACGCAAACAGGAATGGGCTAAGAGTCAAACCCTGATGCAAGCCTGTCTCGACTGAAAAATGTTCTGAGTCCCCTTCCGCCGTTCTCACCTGAGTCTTTCCTCCATCGTATATGTCCATAATTGCTCTGATGTACACCACTAGGACCCCTCTTTTCTCTAAGAATATCCAAAGAACCTCCCTAGGGAGTTTGTCATAAGCCTTCTCCAAGTCGATGAATACCATGTGCAAATCTCTCTTTCTTTTCCTATACTGTTCCACCAATCTCCTTACCAAGTGTATTGCCTCTGTCGTCGAGCGACCGGGCATAAAACCAAATTGATTCTCTAAAATGGACACTATCTTCCTTAATCTCTGCTTCACCACCCACTCCCAAATCTTCATAGTATGACTCAATAGCTTGATACCCTTATAGTTGGTGCAACTCTGAAATGTCCCCCTTATTTTTGTATAAAGGAATCATCGTACTCTACCTCCAGGCTTCAGGCATCCTCGCCATCTTGAAAATACCATTACACAAATCAGTTAACCACCTTAACCCTGCCCTACCTGAAAACGACCAAAAATCCATTGGAATTTCATCAGGCCCCATCGCTCTTCCTATTCTTATTACCAAAATCAAAACCTCCATGCACATCGTCATAACCTCCTGGCATAACCCCAATATACCTATAAGTCCCCTGCTATGATAATCTTCTCCAATCTAGGCACGCCTCTCACCACCTCGTCCAAAGTCTCCCAAAACCTCGCTTTGGCCTTCTCTCCTAAGCCCACCTGTAGAGCATAAACACTACACACATGCAGCGTAAATCCCCCAATGACCAACTTAATCATTATCAACCTATCACAGACCCTCTTTACCTCTACCACCTGCGCTCTAAGCTCCTCATCCATTAAGATCCACATACCATTTCGATGCCTGTCACTCCTTGAGTACCACAACTTATACCCATCCATATACCTAGCTTTAGACCCTACCCACTTAGTCTTCTGAACATACACAATATTAATTTTCCTCCTCTTAAGAATCTTCACCAGCTCTATGGACTTACCCTGAAGGGTCCTTATATTCCAAGACCTTACCCTCAACCTATCTACTCTCGCCTCTCGCCTATCTCTACCACCACTCACCACCTCAGCCCTAATACCTGACCTAGACCCTACACCTACCCTTGACCGCCTCTCTTTACCCCCATGCAAGCCGTCTCCAACCCCAACCCCCTTAGACATAACCCTATTCCACCATCAACCCCTATATCCACCACTTAAGGCTAAAACTAAGCCCAAACAAAGCCCCAAGCAGATAGATAAGTAGACACCAAAAACAAAGCACCACTAGGAAAGTAGAAAAGAAAAAGGAAGAAAGCAGTAAAGAAATAGTATTCAGTCACAAAAATACCCGATCCGGTCTAGTAGCTATAACAACACACAGATATCCGCTAATAATCTACAACAAACCAATACTTAATATGGTACCATTGGTGTAATGTAATTATATTCATACTTTATTGACATATGGGACATGTGAAAATTTATGGATGAAACAAAAATAATGAGTGAATATTAGCTCTGTAGTTGTGGAAATGTATCATTATGGTTGGTTGCGGAAATATATAATGTGGTTGGTTGTGGAAATAGTCATTGTGATTGGTTGTGAGCATTATATCTTCATATCATACTCATTCATGAAACATTGGTACCACCGTGGAAATATCTGAGAAATACTGGTAACACCTTTTTAAAAGATATGGTAACACGTTATAAAACACTTTTTGAGGGATGAGTTGAAAAGGAGATATAAGATATCTGGATTGTATATGGGTTAACGAACCCTCCATAGGTCCTATGTCGGGAAGCTTTAGCTCCGTAGGTATATACGGGATTGTGGGATGATCTCGGAGGTTGTGTGATGACCTCATGCATTATCATCATCATCATCACATACATTGTACTTACTTTATTGTGTTTATGTTGTGTTGTATTGCCTTATTGACTTGTCATCTATGTATTTGTCTTATCTTTTTTTAATTGTATTTGATGATCTTGTAACTATATATTCTCTATTATTTTATTTATATGTGACATAATGTATACTTATGTTCAATATCTTGGTGTGTCGTTGTAATATATGTGATATATATTAGAACTATTAGTGCAAACGGTGTGGGCTACTATTGTGGGATATTTTTTGATTGTAGGTGACGTGCTTTTAGTGTATATTTTGTATGCTTTATTTACTACTTTGCTTGGTCGGCCTATGATACCTACTGAGTACAAGTGGACCATACTCATGCTTACTGTACCCTTTCGGTGCAGGTCCTAGCTCGAGTGTGCCTCAAATTTCTTAACTCAGGCTGTTGTTGGAGCTTTCATGGTAGTGGTTGGATATTCATGCGTCTAACGTTCACCTCTATCTTTCTAAAGTAGTTATGTATTTATTAGTATTTGGAAATAGATATTATTCTATTTGTGGTTATTTTTTTGATGTATTTGACTCTTGGATTGTATTAGTAGTTCTTACACTATTGACACCTGGTTTTGGGCATAATTGATATTTTGGATAATTTCTTTTCATATTGTTATGATTACTTATATGGTTAGGCTTTGTTCTAGAAGCCTTACCTTGGGATATTTTTGTCTTTTCCTTTTTTCGTATCTGTTTGGGTGATATGCTTACTTGTCAAGGTATGTAGCAACAAGTGCCATCATGATCCTCATTTTTGGGTCATGACAAATTGGTATTAGAGCAACCACGTTTCATTATTCTCAACGGTGTAAGAACGGGATGTCTAATAGAGTATCGCAGATCGGTACATAGATATCCGTATCTATCTTCGAGAGGCTATAGGACATCTTTAGATAACTTCCCTCATTTCATTCTCTATCGTGCGAAGTTCTTTCATACCTTATGTTTCGAGTTGTGTTTCACTCTTTCTATACTAATTGAGTTGCTTGTACCTCATATCAGTTGAGAGATGTTGTCAAAAATTAGTGGATATTATTTGTCAGTTATAGGTTTGTTGATGCTCCTGAGTTGCCTTTGGATCAGTTTGTTGATGCCTTTCTTGAGAGATTTATGCCTTTTAGTTTGAGAGATCGTATGCGGGATGAGTTTAATTATTTGGAGCAGGGCTCTATGACAATTTTTTTAGTATAAGTCATGTTTTCATGCTAAGTCCAAATATTCCTATGATGGCATTTCCCCCGAGTTTGAGAAGATTTGAAATTTCGTAAAGTGTTTGGATATTTCTCTTTAGTTGGCTATATCTTAGATTATTATGCTTGGAGCTCCTCTTTAGAGTATTGTGGATTATGGTAAGATGATAGGGGTATTATTAGTGCATCTCAGGGAGGCGCCAAAAGAGTATGTTATTTTGGTGTGTTCAGGAGTCAGACCTATCAAGGTAGAGATTTTAGAGGTTCTCGTGGACACCATGGTAGGCCAATGCAGGTGATTTTATAGAGTTTAGCTGGTGGATCTTCTAGTTTAGTACTTTAGGGTGGTCGTTCGGGCTCAGTTGTTCTTTCTCTTGTTGAGATTGGTTGTAGAGGTTGCTATGTATGTGATGAGATTGGCCTTGTAGCCAAGGATTATTCTCGCTGTGTATTTAGAGCTACTTCTATTTCATCTATGAGAGGTAGAGGTTGTACTAGAAGTGTAAGAGGTAAATATGATCGAGCCCGTGGTGGTGGTCATGGGGCTACTTTGCCAGTTGGTAGTGGTAGATAGTCTTATGCTATACCAGCCAGACCTAAGACAGAGGCTTCTGATGTTGGGATTACAGGTATCTTTGTCATTTATTTCAGACCTGCATTTGTATTATTTGATCCCAAATCGACTCTCTCCTATGTGTCTGTGTATTTTACTTTGGGTTTTGATTCTTTTAGTGGGACTCTTGCCATGCCTATTCGTGTATCTACCCTGGTAGGTGATTTTTTAGTGGTGGATCGGGTGTACCAATCTTGTGTTGTGACTTTTTTTGGGCGTGAGACTTTGGTAGACTTGCTTGTATTAGACATGATCGATTTTGATGTTATTTTAAGTATGAATTAGTTGGCTCCTTATTATGCTGTCTTAGATTATTTTGCTATGACTATGACTTTAGCTTCATCGGGTGTGCCTAGGATAACTTGGAAGAGCGCACTTAATTTGGGTTCTAAGAGGATTATATCTTATGTTCAGGCTCATAAATTGGTTGAGAGGGGATGTTTATCTTACTTGGCCCATATTCGTGACACCAGTGTTGTTTCCTCTCCTTATTTAGATTCTGTCAGTATTGTCCTTGAGTTTATGGACGTGTTTCCTACGGACTTGCTTGGTATGCCTCCAGATCGACATATTGATTTCCCTATTGATGTTGAGCGGGGCACCAAGCCTATTTCTATCCCTCCTTATAGGATGGCCCGAACAGAGTTGAAAGAACTGAAGGATCAGTTACAGGAGTTATTGGATAAGGGATTTATCCGACCCAGTGTTTCACCTTGCGGTGCACCTGTCTTATTTGTAAAGAAAAAAGATGGGTCTATGCGGATGTGTATTGATTATCGATAGTTGAATAAGGTGATGGTTAAAAATAAGTATCCTCTTTCTCGCGTTGATGATTTATTTGATCAGCTCCAGGGTGCTGTAGTGTTTTTAAAGATTGATTTGACGTCTGGTTATCACCAGTTGAGGATTAGAGCTTCGGATATTCCGAAAACTGCTTTTTAGACTCGATATAGTCATTATGAGTTCTTGGTCATGTCGTTTGGTTTGACTAATTCCCCTGCCTCATTCATGGAGTTGATGAATTGGGTGTTTCGATCATGTCTTAACTCCTTTGTTATTGTGTTTAAAGATGATTTCTTAGTGTATTCTAAGAGTGAGGTTGAGCATGAGGAGCATTTGCAAATTGTGCTTCAGAGATTGAGGGACGAGGAGTTGTATGCTAAGTTCTCTAAGTGAGAGTTTTGGTTGGTATTTGTTTCTTTCTTGGGTCATTTGGTGACTAAGAAAGGTATTGTGGTTGATCCAACTAAGATTGTAGCGGTTCGTAATTGGGCTAGACCTACTTTACCCATCGAGATTTAGAGTTTTATTAGCTTGGACGGGTATTATCGATTTTATTGAGGGTTTTTTATCCATTATACTATTAACCATGTTGACCCAGAAGAGGATATCTTTTTAGTGGTCCGATGCTTGTGAGGCGATCTTTTAAAAGCTCAAGGATTTGTTGACTCCAGCTCCTATGTTAGCTTTGCCTAAGCAGGCTGTGGGCTTTACTGTCTTTTGTGATACTTCAGGTGTTGGGTTAGGTATTGTATTGATGCAGGAGGGCAAGGTAATTGCGTATGCATCTCGCCAGTAGAAGCCTCATGAGATGAAATATCCTATCCATGATTTGGAGTAGTGCGCGTTGTGTTTGCCTTGAAGTTGTATAGGCACTACTTGTATTGAGTCCGATCTGAGATCTTCTCAGATCATCGTAGCCTTCAGTACTTTTTTACCAGCGAGATCTTCATATGAGGCAGAGCCGTTGGCTTGAGGTACTTAAGGATTATAACTTGACTATTCTCTACCATTCAGGCAAGGCTAATGTGATTGTAGATGCTTTGAGCTAGAAGTCGACTAGCATAGGAAGCTTGGCGCATCTTTTGACCCAGGAGAGACTTTTGGCCTTAGAGATTCAGTTTTTAGCTTACTAGATGATTAGGCTTGATATTTTAACACAGGGGTGTGTTTTGGCATTTGTAAAGGCTAGATATTCTTCGATGGAGTAAATTCGAGCTCATCAGTTTGATGATGTTAGATTGAGGTTGATTCGCGATAAGATGTTGAGTGGGGAGGCTAAGGCAGCCTCACTTAATTCAGATGGAGTTTTGAGGTTTGGGGGCGGAGTTTGTGTGCCGAGAGTGGTGATCGGATTAGGTTGATCTTGGAGGAGGCCCATTGTTCCAGATATTTCATCTATCCAGGTGTGACTAAGATGTATCGTGATTTGAGACAACACTACTGGTGAGGTGGTATGAGGTGATATATAGTGGATTTTATGGCTCGTTGCCTCTCTTGTCAGCAGGTGAAGGCCGAGCATATGAGACCTAGTGATTTGCTTCAGAGGTTACCCATTCCTAAGTGGAAGTGGAAATGCATCACCATGGACTTTGTGACTGGTTTTCCTCGTACATCTCATGGTTATGACATGTTCGGGTCATCGTGGATCGATTGACCAAGTCAGCTCATTTTATTTCGGTTCAGGTCTCATTCAGTGCTGAGAGGTTGGCCCGTATCTACATTCATGAGATTGTGCGTCTGAATGGTGTGCTGGTGTCCATTATTTCAGATCGAGGTCCCGTGTTCACATCTCACTTTTGGAAAACTTTTCAGGATGAGTTGGGTACTCGAGTGGATCTTAGAACAACGTTTCACCCCTAGACTGATGGCCAGTCAGAGTGAACTATACAAGTTTTGGAGGATACGCTTCGTGCATGTCTGATGGATTTTGGTGGCCAATGGGAGCAATATATGGCTTTAATAGAGTTTGCATATAATAATAGCTACTATTCTAGTATAGATATGGCTCATTTGAGGCATTGTATGGTAGGCATTGTCGCTCCCCAGTGGGGTGGTTTGATGTTTTAGAGGTGACACCTTGAGGTACGGACTTTCTTCGTAAGTCTTTAGATAGGACCCGGATCATTCAGGATAGACTCAGAGCGGGTTAGAGTAGGCAGAAGTGTTATGTTGATCGTAGACTTCGTGCCTTGAGATTTGGTGTTGGTGATCGTATTTTTCTTCGAGTTTCACCCATGAAGGGTGTGATGAGGTTTGTGAAGCGGGGCAAGCTTAGCCCCAGGTATATTGGTCCATTTGAGATTCTTCGGACTGTTGGTGATATAGCTTATGAGTTGGCTTTGCCTCTTTATCCATCAGTTGTTCGTCCAGTTTTCATGTTTCTATATTTCGTTGCTATATTCTTGATGAGTCTCATGTCATTCATTGGGAGTTATGTTCAGTTAGATGAGCGGTTGTCCTTTGTGGAGAACCGATTTCCATTTTGGCTAGGGATGTTAGGCGGTTGCGCTCTAGAGTGATCCCTTTGGTTAAGGTCCAGTGGTGACATCAACCTGTAAATGAGGTTACTTGGGTGGTTGAGTTTGATTTGCGTAGTTCCTATCCCCAGTTTTTCATTGATTCAGGTATTTCCTTGCCTTAGTTCGAGGACGAACTAGATTTTTAGTGGTGGATGATATAACGACCAAAAATAATTTGATAAAATATGTGAAATTTGTGATGTTGTGTGATTTGACTATTTTACCCCTCCCCGTAGTTGCATTATGATATTTTGGGGTGTGGGACTGATTGACATGATTTTCGATGCATTTTGGTATCATTTATGTAATATTGTGGTTATTGATGGTTTCGAGAGCCTTATTTTGAACTTATGTAAATATCTTTTGATCCGTGTGACGGATGGCCAAACGGACTGCGCAGCAGCTCTGGAATATATATTTTAGGCTAGGTAGACCTTTGGTTCGGGTTTCGGTGCACCTGAGATCATTTCGACCTATTGGTTGGAAGTTAGAAAATTGAAAATATGGGTGTGGGCCCCACATTTGATCGAAATGACCTCGAATGAAAAATCCAACTTCGTCAGCAGATCCAGAATGTCAATTTTTGGGTGTTACAATGTTTGGTATGATTTTACGGCTTTTAAATCTCATTTCGACCCTCGATTTGGAAAATTGTAATTTTGGATTTCGGGGGTCAACTTTGTGAAAACGATATTTTTTCTGAAAATCTGATATCGCCATCGCATCTGAAGCGTCGAGTTTAGTGTGGTTGCATAGTTCGTTTGCATGTATAAGCCTCCGAACAAATTTCGGACACCCTGTCGAAGTCCGGAGTGGACTTTAACAAACAAATACTGAAGCTTTTTGGTTCATTTTAGTGAAGATTTTCTGCACTTATAAATAGTTTTTGGGTCATTTTGCTCTTTTTTTTTCATCTTGCCTTTTGAGAGTTAAACCCTAAATAATTTGGGAGCTTAAAAATAAAGTTTGTGGGAGCTTGGGAAGATAGATTAACATCTATTTCTTGGTTTTATTACAGATTTAAGGTAAGAATTCGCTCTTTTCTTAATAATTTCTTGATAAATTTCTCAAAACCGCAAACATCTTAGGGCATGATTTTAAACCAAAATTTCACTTTTTTAACTTGAATAATATTTTATCTCATTAAATTACTAGTTTTTCATCAATTTAACCTTCAAAACAACTTTGATTTTTGATTTTAACTCGGATTTCAGAAAATTTACCCAGTAAAGTTCAAAAATGGTTTTTCTCCGATTTGAACCCTATTTTTGACTCGATTTAACTTGAGTTTTCATCTGTAGGTTCCTAAAAATATGGGGAACATATTTTTGAAGTAAAGTTCCAATTTTGCCCTTCTTTTTCGAAAATTCATTTTGGGGGTCCGTTTTGACCCCGGATCAAAAGTAGTAATTATGGGTATCGTTGGTTTTGTTTTTACGCGTAGATTTTATATTTGATATTTTTAGTAGAATTCAGGGTTGTTCGTGAAAAATAAGGTCGTGAGTTCAAGTGTAGCGGGTCGGTTTCGGCTTTCGAGGTAGGTTATGACTTAACTCTTTCAGACTGGGCTGGGTAGTAAATAATGATACAAAATGCATGTTAAGGGTGAAAACTAATCATGAAAATGGCTCTTTATGTGTTGTACCCGTGTGGGGCCTATATGTGATGTAATTGTCGAAATTGAGTTATTACGTGATATGTGTGACCGTGTGGGGTCCTATGTTATATTGATAGCCTTGAATACATGTGAATAATTGTATTGTGTTATTAAAATGCTTAATGTGGTACCATTGGTGTGTTGTGATTATATTCATACTTTATTAGTATATGGGACATGTGGAAATTCGTGGATGAAACAAAAATAATGAGTGAATATTGACTCATGAGGTTGTGGAAATGTATCATTGTGGTTGGTTGTGGAAATATATCATGTGGTTGGTTGTGGAAATAGTCATTGTGATTGGTTGTGAGCATTATATCTTCATATTATACTCATTCATGAAACATTGGTACCACTGTGGCAACATCTGAGAAACACTGGCAACACCTTTTTAAAAGATATGGTAACACCTTATAAAATCCTTTTCGAGGGATGTACCGGAAAGGAGATATGAGATATGTGGATTGTATATGGGTTGACGAACCCCCCAAGGGTCCTACGTTGGGAAGCTTTAGCTCCATAGGTGTATACGGAGATTGTGCGACGATCCCGGAGGTTGTGTGACGACCTCGTGCATCATTATCATCATCATCATCATCACATACATTACACTTACTTTATTTTGTTTATGTTGTGTTGTATTGCCTTATTGACTTGTCATCTATATATTTGTCTTATCTTCCTTTAATTGTATTTGATGATCTTGTATCTACATGTTCTCTATTGTTCTATTTATATGTGACATAATGTATACTTGTGTTCTATATCTTGGTGTGTCGTTGTAATATATGTGACATATATTAGAACTGTTAGTGCAAGCGGTGTGGGCTACTGTTGTGGGATATTTTCTGATTGCAGGTGACGTGCCCTTAATGTATATTTTGTATGCTTTATTTACTACTTTGCTTGGTCGGCCTATGATACCTACTGAGTTCAAGTGGATTGTACTCATTCCTGCTGTGCTTTTTCGGTGCAGGTCCTAGCTTGAGTGCGCCTCAGATTTCTTGACTCGAGTGATTGTTGGAGCTTCCAAGGTAGCAGTTGGATATTCACGCATCTGAAGTTCACCTTTATCTTCCTAAAGTAGTTATGTCTTTATTAGTATTCAGAGACAAATATTATTCCTTTTGTGGTTATTTTTCCGATGTATTTGACTCTTGGATTGTATTAGTAGTTCTTACACTATTGACACTTGGTTTTGGACATGATTAGTATTTTGGATAAGTTCTTTCCACATTGTTATGATTACTTATATGGCTCCGCTTCATTCTAGAGGCCTTACCTTGGGATATTTTTGTCTTTTACTCTTTTCGTATCACTTTGAGTGATAGGCTTATTTGTCACGGTATGCCGCGACAAGTGCCATCATGACCCTCATTTTTTGGTCGGGACATCTTTCCTTCTTAAATTTTTTTTCCTTTCCATGCATAACTTTTTTTTTCTAATTTTGGTTATTAAATTTATTCCTTCCCGTAAAAAGTTGATTGGACTTTTTTTTCCTTACTAAAAATTTAGAACACCTCACCCCCTTCCTCATGAATTCCTCAAATTTTGGCACTTTAATTTCTTCATTGTTCTTTTATAAATATTATTTTAACAGAATTATAAGAATCATTTCTTATGTAAGGTAAATTTTAACTAATTTAAAAGTTTTAAATAATGATTTCTTACTTTGATAAAAAGAACTTTAATTAATTTTAAAACACTAAATATTAAAATAGTAATTTTATGTTATAATAATATAAAAAAGGTGAAAAAATGATTTTGTCTAAAGTAAAAACTTTTAATGAAGGGTGAAAAGTTCAAATCACTTTTCTAAGGATCTTCACACCTTTATATATCATAGATTTGTCATAATAAAGTTAATATTAAATAAATGTTTATTAAATATAGGTAGTACTCTCTTCGTCCAAAAATACTTGTACACTACTGACTTACACACATATTAAGAAAAAATATATATAATGGGGTTAATTTTACTATATCACTCTTTCATTATAAATAATTGAATGTCTTGAAAAGTGCACAGACAGATGAATAATATTTAATAGTAAGGGTAAAATAGATAGAAAATAATATATTATCCATTGATTTTCCAAACTCGACAAATATTGCTAGACATCTATTCTTAGTGTAGTGAAAAAGTATTATTAGACAGAAAAAGTAGTTAAAACTGTTCTAAAACTTATCAGAAATAAATGCTATATGAATCGCCGCTGCTACTCTTATTTTGGTATTTACAATAAATAAAAATATCAAATTATTGTTGTTATAATAATAATAATAATAATAATAATAATAATAATAATATAGATAATAATTTTTTTTATTAATTGAAAACATATTACAAGTAAAAATTTAAATTATGAAAAATGGGTAGCATCCGACGTACTTCATAAGTTTAGTTAATCACAAAGATAGTAATATTACAATCCTTATACCACTATTATCCCCCACCGTGTGATAGACAAATATTCTAGTGAGAGGAGTTCTAACCATTCTATATATTCCCTAACCACCCACCCCTTATATCATCTTAACCATCTTGTACAGGATGTAAAGGATCTAAGTCCCTCAATTACATCCGAGTCATCAGACAATGATCACCCCAAGGAGATCTCGTTAATTATGTTAGGCTCTCTTGCAAAGAGATCATAAAGGAAAGAAATTCTACATTAAAAAAGTTTTATGATTTGTTGTTCAATGATCAATTATGAAAGAGGAATCACGTGACACTTAAAATCCAATACTCTTGTCTGATAAAGAAAGTAACATGATTAACCAACTATGAAAAAATTCACTTATCGTTTAAGTCTTTGGAGAAAAGTCTTGCATCCTCGACACAATATGCATTGAATTTTGGAAATCAACTAAATAATTGTCTCTCATTAATCTCCGATGAGACTTTTTAATAATCAACTTCAATCTGGAAGAAAATATGTCTTAGGGCCAAAGCTCTTGATTGGTTTTAGATTTCATTCTATCTTATAAAAATTGGAACCAAACTTTGTCCCCAATGCTATTTGGTTGCGACTAAGAGAACTACCAACCATTTTGTGACACAACAATGCTCAAAAAATTGGAAAGCTACTAAAGTATTATACACTTACACATCTGCAACAGTGAAATGTAGATATGCCCATATCTATATTTAAATTTTCCTGGATACCCTTGTTAAAACCCTGGTTACTATTAGCAATCATAGAAAACCAGTGGTCTATGAGGAAGGGGAACTTCTCTTCAAGAATTATGAGTGAATAGGACACACAGTTAGAAATTATTCCTTTAAAATTAGAATTCCTAGTACCTCAAAAAGGCTCCTGAAATTTTTATAATATCATCCCAGTTAAGGATGAGGGCGGGCAAACACTAATATTCCCTATAAGGAATAAAATTTCAAATCATTCAACTTTATATGAATCATACAAACAAGAAAATTCAAAGGTACAATAGACTATAACGTAGGTAAAAGTCCTTAATGAAGCTATGGGTAAGTTGTTTTCTAACACATCTATTCCTAATAACACTTTTAGTTTCATTTCCACCAACAATCTCATAGTTGAATCTAGTAAACATGGAAGAGAAAAAAATGAGACTAACAATAATGGGAAAAGAAAAAACTAAACTCACCTAAAAGGATTCCTTTCCTTCCTCTCCTATCAATTCAACTTTCAGAGGAAACTCCTATGATATTCACAATGAACAAGTCCTAAATTCTAAAGGAAAGCCCTATTAAAGCTGACAAAGACGGATAAATGGAAATGATGCATCAAATTTCATGAAGAAGCACATTAGCAAAAATGTCAACCTACAAAGGAATTCCACCCCAACTAACTTAGCATCTCATTCTCAACCCTCATTCAATGCCAAATATATTGTGTTGTTTGTTATGTATCTATTCTCTGAAGATCAACACTCAATCCCTACTCTAAGAAAATATTGAATCTAGTTGCAATAATTTTGTTTCAAGTGATTTGATGTTCAAAGATATCTTGAACAAATCCAATATCTTGAACAAATCCAATTTAGCTAAGATTAACACTCCCACTAGAGACATTGGAGAGCATTAATCACTCATCTCAACCTCCTACCTTTCTAAAACCCCTCTGTAACTTAATTTAGAATGAACTAGGCCTAAAAAATATATCAATGATAAATGAAGAGCAAGAAATCATCATGAACGCAACCCATTTCTTGTTGAAGCACATCTCGACCTCATGGATAGAACTGCGGTTATAAGGATTTGGCGCTAATACACAACACGATACTGGAAAATAGACTTCCCATAATCCTCATCCAAAGCCCTTTCTTTTTAACCCAAATAGATGCGAAGGAATTGAATCAACCCCTATAAAACTTTGGAAATCAACTTTGTCTTGTCACTTTTATGAGGGATTAGGTCATGTAGACCCCAAAACCCCTTATAACGGCGGAGCTGAGCAACCTCATAAATTATGTATACCAAATAATAGCCTTCTTCCTAACATATTAACTGCAAACCCACTGATCCTATCAATAAGTGTTCCATGGATACAAACCTAGGTACCGCAAAACTGGAACATAGCCATGGTGGAAGTAGTGTAAAAACCACCACTAGCAGTACCACAAAGATTGATCCTAGATGTATTGAAGGACTCAAGGGCACAATCCATGAGGTACTATCAGAAACTAATAAGGATCTAGAGATGATCTTATTAATAACTAGAATACAACATCCTAAGGCCATCTCCATCTTCAAAATATACAAAATTAAATTTGTAAAATCTTAGAGAGAGAGACACAATAGTGTCACTTCTACAAAGGAACTGAACAAGTGTGATGTGGAAGTTAAAACAATACCAAAAATGGAGTTGGGAATATCAATGATTAAACTGACACCTCTTCTATAGATAACGAACCATATAACTTAATTTCTATCTAGAAAAGAAAGGTTTGAACTAGAAAAAAAACAAACAAAAAATATTTCCTAATAAATTTCATTATATAGAACTTTAGAGGTTCTAAGAATGCTGAGTTCAAAAGGCAGTGTAAAGCTATGAAACAAATTTACAAGCCATCCATTTTAGTCTCAGTACATTTTAGTCCTCACTGAGACTAAAATGTTACAGCATAAGCATCTGTGCGTGTCTTGGGTTTTCTTAACCAACTCTAGTCCTCTATTTTTGATCTCCGTAGCAACATTGTCATCATGTGGAATGATGGCACCCTCAATAATTAAAAAGTATACATCTTCACTCAAGGTATAAATGTCATGGTCAATTGATATACAATAAGAAAACAGAAATAATATAGGAATTAAAGATACAAAATAAAGAAAGATAGACACAATTAGATTCAAACAATCAAAAGATGTAATGGTGAAACTAACCAACACACTCCTTAATTGGGAACTAAAAGCACCTAATCTATTAGAATCCCCAAGAAGGTAGTAACCTTACTTGCAAATCTTAGGACAATAGTTGAAAATCAACAAAGGGCTTTCAAGCTCTCAAAGGAGGCACAAATATTCAATATCTCAAAAACTAGTAGTTCAACCCTAATAGCTAACTATTTATACTAAGGGCTAAAAGAAATAAAGAAAGACCAAATTATCCTTTATTTAAATTACAAGCTAATTTAAAGGTAGACACTTAGAATATTAAATATCTTCAAGTCATCCATATTGGAACCTTCCAAATATTCCATCTTCATCCATAAAGCTTGAAATGCATGAAGGTCCTTAGCTTGACTTCTTGTGAAAGGCCTTCTTGAATTAGTCACTTTGATGTACATCACTCCCCCCTTCTTCAAAAAAATTCGTCCTTGAATTCTCCAATCCTACATCAAAAAGAGATAAAAAGCCAACATTAAAAACGATCAAATACTCACTTGGTAAGTCCACTTTGTAAGAATTATCTCCAATCTTCTCAAGCACTTGAAAAGGTCCATATCCTCTTGGCATAATCTTGTTCTTTCTTTTGCTTGGAAACCTCTCTTTTCTAAAGTGAACCCATACCCAATCACTGGGTACGAAGGTAACTTTTTTTCGTCCTTTGTTGGTTCTTTTGGTTGCATCTTTGTTGGCCTTCTCAATTCGTATTCTTACTTTCTCATGGATGCTTTTCATATCTTTTGCCTTAGCTTTTGCATCTACACTCACAATAACATCTTTGGGAAAAGGAGTTAAATCCAATGCAGTCAAGGGATTAAAACCATAAACACACTTAAAAGGGGTTATACCAATAGATCGATGGATAGTTCTATTATATGCAAACTCAATCAATGGCAATTGATCCTCCCAAAAAGTTAACTTTCTTTTAACCATATCTCTAAGAATGTTACCTAAAGTTCTATTGACCACCTCGGTTTGACCATCCGTTTGAGGATGACAAGAAGTAGAAAATAGCAATTTGGTTCCCAAATTTCCCCACAAACACCTCCAAAAATGACTAAGAAATTTTGAATCTCTATCACTAACAATTGTTTGGGAAACACCATGCAATTTCATCACATTATGAACAAATAAAGTAGCAACATGAGATGCATCATCACTTTTATGACAAGCAATAAAGTGAGCTATTTTTGAAAATCTATCCATAATAATAAAGATGCTATCCTTACCATTCTTAGTCCTAGGGAGGCCAACCACAAAATCCATGGAAATATCTAGTCAAGGACCGATAGGAATAGGTAGAGGGATATAACAACCAAGGGATTGGGTACAAGATTTATCATGCTTACAATCCAAACACCTAGCACAAATTCTTTCCACATCTCTTATCATTTTAGGCCAAAAGAAATATTCATTAAGAATAGATAAGTTTTTTGACACTCCAAAATGACCCATCAAACCTCCATTATGTGCCTCTTTCACCAATAACTCTCTCCATGAAGACATAGGCACACAAAGTTTTCCATTTCTAAACAAGTAGCCCTCCTTCAGTTCAAATCTAGGAGTTCTAACTTTATTTTTCTGTCTAACAACTTGCACACACCTATTCAAGTTCACTTGACACTCTCCAAAGACTTTTTCAAAATCATAATAATTAGAATATAACTCATAGGTAGAATATTGTAGTAGTGCTTCTCTTAATTTCTTACTAAAGCAAGCTATAGGTTTCCTTTCTTGCATCAAGATCGTACCAATGCCTACTCCACTAGTATCACACTCAATTTTAAACATCTTTTCAAAGTTGGGAAGTTGAAGTAATGGAGTGGAATTAAGTTTCTCTTTCAAGATTCTAAAGGCTTCTTCTTGATTTCTACCCCAAATGAAAGACTTATCCTTCTTAATAACCTCGGTTAGAGGAGCGGATAAAGAACTAAAACCCTTCACAAATCTACTATAAAAACTTGCCAACCCATGGAAGCTTCTAACATCACTAATGGACGTAGGAGTTGGCCAACTTCTAATAGCCTCTACCTTTTCATCATCTACCTCAACTCCTCTTGAACTCACAACAAAGCTAAGGAAAACAACACGGTCCACACAAAAAAACACTTTTTTAAATTTACATACAACTTTTCATTTCTCAACACATCAAATATCATTCTCAAATATTGCACATAATTATCCAAACACTGGCTATAAACCAAAATATCCTTAAAATAAACCACAATAAAATTATTAATAAATAACTTAAGCACATGGTTCATTAATCTCATAAAAGTGCTTGGTGCATTGGTTAGCCCAAAAGGCATCACCATCCACTTATATAATCCAAACTTAGTTTTGAAAGCTGTTTTCTATTCTTCTCTGTATTTTATTCAAATTTGATGATATCCGCTTCTCAAATCAATTTTAGAGAATAAGGCAGAACCACATAATTCATCTAGCATATCATCAAGTCTAGAAATGGGATGTCGATATATTATCATAATTTATTAATGGCATGAAAATCTACACACATCCTCCATGTCCCATCCTTCTTAGGTACTAGAATTACGGGCACCACACATGGACTTATGCTTTTTCTCATCAAACTTTTATTCACAAGTTCCTCTACTTGTCTTTGCAATTCTTTTGTCTCTTGAGGATTGCTCCTATAAGCCGCTTTGTTGGGTATTTGAGAACTCGACAAAAAGTTAATTTCATGCTCTATTCCTCTCAAAGGAGGTAACCCACTTGGTATTTCTTCTGGAAATAGATCTTTATAATCTTGCAACAAAGAAGAGACAACACTTGGCAAAGATAAGGAGGTTAGTTTATTGTTAGCAAGCAAAGAATAACTTTCGGTTTAATAAATATTACTTGAGTAGCATCCTCAATATTTAGCTCTTTCATTCTCTCTTGATTTTGCAAAATCATGTACATTTTCTCTTTTTTGATATTTTTTGTTTTTCTTTCTCACATTTTTTTTGTGATAACTCATTCTCACTTGAGCTCTCAATCTCTTTTTTTTATTCTGTTGAGTTATCATTTTTCACTTCCTTACTCCTCTCTTTCTTTTCTCTCTCAAGTTTTTCTTTCAACTCTTCCATTTTTCAATATTCCTCACTTACTTGAAAAGGAGAAAGTGGATTAAGAATGTGCTTTTTACCATCCTTAACAAATGCATATTTATTTAACCTCCAATCATTTTTAAACCCCACATCATATTACCATGGCCTTCCCAACAATAACTGACAAGCTTGCATTGGTATAACATCACAAAGTACTTCATCATGATAACTTCCAACCTTGAATTTTATCAACACTCTCTTGGTCATCTTGAGTTCACCACATTCATTGAGCCATTGAAATCTATAAGGTTTTGGATGCCTTCTTGTTGGAAGTTTCAATTGTTCAACCATTGATACACTAGCAACATTGACACAACTTCTACTATCAATGATAAAAAAACATAATTGTTCTTGAACTATACACCAATTATAAATAATTTCTCCCTTTGATCAAGATCCGCTCTTGCTAGAGCACTCATACTTCTCCTTACAATAAGAACAAGCTTCCCATCATCATTAATTTCTTCTCCATCACCTTCTTCTATAAACTCATCGCTACTATCATTCTCCACGTGATCATCTTTAGATTCATTTTCGATTTGATAACTATCATCATTTAATGCAATGATAGTTTTTTTATTTGGACACTCATTTGCTTTATGACCATATCCTTGAAATTTAAAACCCTTTATTTTAGATGGAGTTTCAAGTTTATCTTTGTTACCTCTATCCTTTTAGTCAGCATTTAGTTTGTCTTTGTCCAAGTTGGACTTCAATTCTTGCTTTGCACCTTTGGATATGTCCCATGTGGGAGATGATTTCTAATGTTCCTTGTTTTTAGCCCATGAAGAAGAAGATTGCACCTTTGACTTATTTTTCTTTTGATGACCCTCCACCTTGAGTTCCATTTGATAAGATTCATATAAAGTAAAAAGACGATGCAATTCCAATTATTGCCTTACCTCTTTATTTAAGCCCGAGATAAATCTTGGCATAAGATTCACCTCTTCATTTATGCCAAGATATTCATTTGGGTCACTACTTTATTTGAAGAATGGAAAGGTAACCTTGATGTTGTTGAATCCTTGATCTTCATCATCATTCCTTCTATTATATTCTCTACCACCAATCAGATACCACCCTCCATTTTCCCCTCTTATTCCTCTCCCACCTAACCTTTCTTATTGAAATTGATCATTGTCTCCATAATCATAATTATCACCATCAAAAGAATCATGCTCTTCAAGGTTATGCCGGGCTCTTACTTGAGTATTGGCTTGTACTGGAAGATCTCTTTGTTGATTCCCCTCCTTTGAAAGTGCTGCTTGATTGCAAACTTTTGGTAAAGTAGCATTAGCAGAGAGGGTATCTTGCACTATCATGTGGGATGGAGTTGTATCAAGAGGAGTCTTACTTGATCCCTAATCATGTTGACCAATGGGATTGAAAACCTCAAGTGGTTGCTTTGCTATTTCTTGATTTCTCACTCTTTTATCCACATCTTCCAATTTTTCCTTTATTTCCTTCATTTCTTCCAATAGCTTTTGAAGCAAAATTTTAATTTTTCTAGAGGATTCTCCCTCCAATTGAGTCATTGTACCTATAAAATAAATAAAAAGTTGGTAGAAAGAGCTCCTCACCACTCACTCATATCATGTTTCCCTGTTTTTGTCACTCACACTCATGTATCGCTCTAAGGCCAAAGGCTTTTAAGGCCACTCTCAAATGAACTCACCTCACTCTTTCTTGTTACCACTCTTGAATAACCCAAGGTTGAGAGTCAGCACCATCAAATAATTCACAAGTAGTACTACTTCGAGATGGAGTGGAGTTTATATAATCAAGAACAGACAATTAAAACTAATGGACAAGGAACCAAATAAGCATACAATGAAATGAAAGAAAAGAAAAAACCATGAAAAAATTGACACGAATAAATTAAACGGACACAAACTAGTTTAACATTAAGTATGAATTAATTCTCAAAGAAAACTAGCTAGAATTAACAAGAAAAGAAGAAACAAGTTTGAAAGATTTGAACTGTTTTATAACTCTCAAATTCATTCTCTTCAATACCCAAACAAATGAGCTCAAATTTGAGATATAACTTCCCCACAACTTTACCAACAACTTCTAACCAACTATTTCTTCAACCAAACACCAAATCAACAAAACCCATTTTCAAGTTTATTCTTCAATATGACATTTAATTTTTTTTTGTCATGTATTTTTCTTATTTTTTTTTTCAACTAGAAAACAACAACATGTAACTCAAGGAATAATATCTAACAACATTCAATCAAATTTGATTTTTTTTTTAATTTTTCTTTTTGAAAATATCAAAACCCCATGACTTAGGTTTGTGAAAACAAATTGAATTCAAGCTCTTGATACCAATTTGATGTAAAATAAGAAAATAGAAGCAAGATAGGAATTAAAGATACAAAATAAAGAAAGATAGACACAATGAGATTCAAACAATCAAAAGATGTAATGGTGAAACTAACCAAAACACCCCTTTATTAGGAACTAAAAGCACCTAATCTATTAAAATCCTCAAGAAGGTAGTAACCCTACTTACAAATCCTAGGACAATTGTTGAAAATCAACATAGGTATTTCAAGCTCTCAAAAGAGGCACGAATATTCAATATCTCAAAAACTAGTAGTTCAACCCTAATAGCTAACTATTTATGCTACAGGCTAAAAGAAATAAAGAAAGACCAAATTGCCCTTCTTTTAAATTACAAGCTAATTTAAAGGTAAACACTTGGAATATTAAATATCTTCAAGTCATCCATATCGGAACCTTCCAAAGATTCCATTTTCATCTATAAAGCTTGAAATGCTTGAAGGTCCTTAGCTTTCCTTCTTGTGAAAGACGTTCTTGAATTAGCGTCACTTTGATGTACTTCATCAATGTTGTCCACTCTTTAAATCTTTGACTATTTACTTCTATTTATGCTAGTAGCATTATGCTACCCACAGAAACCTGTGGTCTAACCTCATTAATGACTCTACCTATCTCAATCAGTGGGGACTTATTGGTGGGGATTTTAATAAGGTCCTCAAATCTAAAAACAAGTTAAAGCTAATTCATTTTGGAAATATAGTTATAGATGTAATCTATTAAATATAGACTTAGAGATAGTAATTACACTTAAGGCAACAACAAACTCTCTAGACCTAGTGATACCATCATAAAAAGACTTAACAGATGCTTTGTTGATATTGAATAGATTCATGATTATCTGATCATGTCCAAGCGCGCAACTATTCAATTCAAGTTCAGCTATTAAGATTAAAGTGGTGCAATGCAACCAAAAGAGTTTTGAAAGTTTGTAAACTAAGAGTAAACTGAAATAATGTAAAAAGTAAAGACTTTGGACAATTAATGGATGAAAAACCGGGGCTAGCACTACGAACAATCATACTATGCTATTAAACTTCATCAGTTAAGTTACTTATCTTGGTTGTTGATTCACGGGGTTCATTTTATGATCACGGTCTCTCAACCTCTAACCACTTATCTAACTTAGACCCACAACTACATCGTTGAGCGGGGATGTAACAACTAAGCTAAACACATTTATATTTCATCTCGTAGTGAACCACGTAAGGCTTCTAGGTATTTCTTTATCCTAGATGCTAATTTAAACCCCCAATTTTATAAAAGAATAAGAATCCTACTCTATTTACCCCCATGTTCTATCTTCCTATTCCCCCCGAGAACATAAATTTAATAATATATGTATTCTAAGGGTTGCGAATCCTTAAAATAATAATAACAAAGATAAATAAACAACGAAATCTGATAAATAAATAAAACTAAATCAATTTGTAGCAATCATAGCCATGTTCTTGGCTTTAACCCAAGAAAGAGGGAGTTTAGCCACTAATAGACATAGTTATAATCAAAGTAATTGAATACATTATTAAATCCATTAAAAAGATAAAGTAAAGAGAAACAAAACCTAAAAGAAGTTTTAAGAAGCCCCTCTTTTGCTTCCAAGATGTCCCAGTATCCACAATATGTTTAAAGTGTTCGATTTATAGTGGAAGATATTTAGCTGTGTGGGAATTGGCCAGGCGTCACGGGTTCTACACCACTGGAGCATAAGAGGCACTGCAGGATCTAGTCCACCACTCTAGAGGGGGTGCCGTGGGACTTAGTCCACCGGTATAAAGGGGGCGATGCCCCTATGTTGCCTGCTCTCACTGAAATGTATCATTTGACGTTTAACTTGGCCCTGCACCTTTTTCGTCCATCCCAAGCCTTTTGATGTTGTTTCCACTTGCATTTCAGCTTGTTCATCATCAGAATTTCAATAAAATCCACTCAACAAGCATCCTACATACACAACAAATAATCCACAAGGATGAACTAGAAACTCAAGTTAAGCCTAGTCTTGTCCTATTAATCTTTACCTTATTAAATTGCCTCAATTACACTTTGAACATTACAAAAAAGTTGTTCCACTAATAAATACATAATATTAGCATTAGGGACTCATAAAAAACATTAAAATCCATCGAGATCAACTAGAACGACACCTAGCTCAAGCTAGTAAAACTAGTTTTCTCGTCTAGACTCTAAATATCAATTTGAACCCAAACTTGTTTGAAAACACCTTTACACATTGTAATCACATTATTAAACACTTAAATGCTTATTTATATCATCTTTAACACCTAAATCACACGAATTGTCCTAAAAACAAGGCTAAATAAGCTAGCATAACAACACTATAGTGGATAAATACACCCAACATCACCACCCTGACTTAAAGCCTTATTCATCCTCGAACAACTCATTACTCTAAGCATCATAAGCTGAGGAGACTCTACACTTATACTACAAGTAAGACACTCAAGCTAGTACTACAATGACAACACAGAATGCAAGTTTCTATACTAAGCAGGTTACATACAAAATTGACAGTTCAAGAATACTACTTCAAAACGTCCTAGCATCAAGAATTGACTCACCTAGTTAGCAAGCTCATAAATATTATTCAATAAAAGACATCATATAATTCACCCAAAATTCATCAAACATGTTCCCTCACAATAAAATATTTACCAATAATTACTCACAATCATGCAATCCATAACAGAATGGGTACACGAATCAAATTGCGCTTACTTTTACAAAGAATACAAGTTACACAAAATGAATGATATGCTTGCCCTTAGTGTAGTACTCCACTAATATTAGAATGATGAAACTTAGGATCATATAGGTCTTTATGGGTTGTAATGTAGGCTAAGGGACGGGTAGGAACTAAATCACTTTAATACATTACATTATACAACTAATTCACCTTCAATAACCAAATTACACCAATTTTGTCTACCCCATTCTTTCATTTTCCACATCTTATTAAGATCACTTACATACACTATGGTGGGAGTATTGTCTATGCCCAACTTATTCAATTTGAATAAATTTTTATTCTTTTCATTACCCAACTCCCAACCA
The DNA here is from genome assembly GCF_002878395.1 of Capsicum annuum. Classification (NCBI taxonomy): domain Eukaryota; kingdom Viridiplantae; phylum Streptophyta; class Magnoliopsida; order Solanales; family Solanaceae; genus Capsicum; species Capsicum annuum. The sequence continues at coordinate 76,323,325 of NC_061119.1, read as the reverse complement.
TAACACATATTATTTTTTTGAACAACAATAACTATTATTGAGGGGGCTTCAATTTCACCTTTTCCTTATTGAATTTCCAACTCCTTAATTAGATTTCAACTAAAATGTTTAAGAGCTTTGGATCAATTATAGTCTATCAAAGAAGGGAATACATGCTACATATGAGGCTGTCAAAGAAAATAATCTAAAGGCTTAATGAGGTTCACTAGGATTATACATGAGGGTAGGTAAAAGAGGGTATCAACATGGCTATCAAAGAAATGCCTATATCATCTCCTAAACCTACACTCTTTATTTCACTTTGCACGTACACCAGATAATTTCTAGATATCACATACAACAAGGAATATACAACAACCTTACATCACACATAGCACTTGCTCAACTTCAATAGGATTATCATAGTCTCTTAACTAAACAATCACATGAATTCAACATTAAGCCAACATGTACAAGAGTCATAAACTAGAGCCCAAGTGTCTAAAAAGTAGTAATTCACATAATCAATATGCTTTTTACATCCAAAATACTTGTATCATGCAATCACACATAGCACCAACAAGAATATCTCACTTATTCCTAACACAAAAGAAGAGTTTTAAATTTACCTAAAAATGGGAATTTCCCCGCCCCCACACTTAAAAATCTACTTTGTCCCTAAAGTATACTTAAAAGTAAAGATAGAAATACTTCCTGAGGCCTCTAGGCCTAGATAGTAGCATCTTTTATACATTAAGAGGGTTCAGGGGACCCCACACTTAGTCTTCACTATTCTTCATAGCTCAGGTTTTTCGGTACTCAGACTTTCTATCAACTTGTGACTCAATAAAAACAAATTCAAGTGAAGTAAAAACTAAAATACTAAAAATAAAAGCTACCTTAACTTGGGTTGCCTCCCAAATAGCACCTAATTTAGTGTTGCGGTACGACCCAATCTGTGACTCATCCATTTTTCTTCATCCTCTTCCTCATACTAGGCCACCATCTTTTTATTTATTTTTAACCTCTTGAGTGTGAACTCTCAAAGTAAATAACATTCTCAACTTTAGCCTTTTCAGGCTTATCAATTTGCATCATGTTAGGCTATATTATTGGAGGCTTGGGCTGCTTAATAAGGAAGTCCGAACAGGTCTTTTATGGAATAGACTCTACCACCCCATACTTATTCTCTTCAAATACTATAATCATGCATAAATCTTTGTAGTGGGATAGTGTCTTGAGTAGTTTGTACATTTTGAATATCACCTCTGCATCATCCAACCTTACTGTGAGCATGCCCTCTCTCACATCTATTAAAGCTCCTCTCGTTTCTAAGAATGGACGTCCCAAGATAATAAGTACTTTTTTATCTACCTAAAAATCTAAAATAATAAAGTCAGTAGGAATAATAAACTTACCAACCTTAATATAAACATCCACTATGATTTCTTCAGGATGGGCTAGGGTTCAATCTACCAATTAAGGTATCACAGTGCTCGATGTCGGCTTCCCCAGTACTAAGGTGTTAATTAAGGAGAGGGGAATCAAGTTGATACTTGCCCCTAAGTCACTAAGTGCGTAGACCACCTCATTATTGCTAATTTAAATCAAGAGAGTAAAACTCCCAGGTTCTTTAAGCTTTTAGGGCATTTTATGCATTACCACAGAACTACACTCCTCAGTGAGTGCTACTGTCTTAACATCCTGCAACTTAACTTTGTTAGTGACCATATCATTCAAGTACTTAGCATACTTAAGCATTCCCTACAAAACATCTGAAAAAGAAAGGATAAGTTGAAGTTCTCTGAACATGTCAAAGAACTTCTTAAAGCATGCATCCTCCTTTACCTTTATATGTTTCTGTGGGAAAGGTAGTGGTAGTATCTCCTTCACCTATTCAACAACTTTTGTTTTTGAGAACTTAGACTTCCTTGAATTTTCAGTAACTTTTTTGGATACCTGTGGGGGACTCAACTTTGCATCTATCTCCTTAGTTTTTTTTGGAGGTTCTTCATTCATCTCCTTACCACTCCTCAAAAAGATTGCCATTACTTGTTTAGGATTTTTAGTGTCACTTGTCAAACCACCTTGAGGCCTTGTATTTTATGCCTGTTGCATCTACCCTAACCGTATCTCCAAGTTTTTTTTATAGAAATCTGCTGACTCTTCATCTCTGCTTGTTGGCTCTTCATATTTGTTTGTTAACTTTTTATTTTTGTTGCCAACTGCACTTGACCAGCTATAATTTATTTCAATATCTCCTTAATATTGTTCGTTTGAGTTGTGGACTGATTGCTCTAAACTTGCGACTGCTGAAACTATTATTGCTGATTGTTCTTCCTTTGAGCATTGACCACAAACATCTCGAAATCAGGATTTACAGTATACATAGCTGCTGAATGCCCATTGTTACCACAAACTTCACACCAACCTGTAGTTTGTTGAATTTCATTCACTATGATTGCAAGCTGTGTAATCCCCAACTTTATATTGCTTATCTGATTTTTTAGAGCAGTAATCTGGATGGATATAGCAGTAAATTGGTCCACTTCCAACAAATCTGCAACCTTCTTTGTAGCATTTCTTAAGTTAGAATTCCACTTAGGATTCCCTTGAGTAATTCGGCTTAACAAAGTATATAGATCATCATAAGTCAACTCCAAATCTTGACCACCTGCAACTGAATCTAGCAAAATTTTTATGTTATGGTCAAGTGCCTCAACAAAAGTGTGATCTAATACCTTATTAGACTGCTAATGATGTGGACAATATCGAAGAACAGTTTTGAAGCACTCCCAAGCATGAAATAAATTCTTATCTGGCTTCTGTTTGAAGCACACTCACTGTGTAGTCTCACAGTCTTTCCAGATGGAAAGAATCAGATAAGAAATTTTTGGGCTAAGTCATCCTATGTTGTGATTGAACTTGCCGGCTTAGTGTTCAACCACTTTTTTGCTTCCCCCAATAGTGAAAAGGGAAAAGTGTTAGCCTAGCATAATCGGTTGACATACTTGTAGAGAAGGATGTGTCACTGATCTCCAGAAAATTTCACAGATGGAGTTGTGGATCTTCAAGTGAAAGCCCCGTAAACTTTCCACTGCTGATCAAAAGTTGCACCATGTTTTACTTCAGCTCAAAATTACCTCTAGCAGTCAGTTTATGAAAAAAGAAAGTTAAATTTATCGGAAGTGGGATTGCCACTTCACCAACTGTCCTTCGGGCTGGCTGATCTTTAACCATTAGAGAAGGATTGTCTTGTTCCTCTTGAAATTATAGGATATGGGGAGAAGGATTTCTTCTCTCTTTTGTTTATAGAAGCATTGCTCAGGTTCGGGGCTTGGTTCAACCAATTCCCTAACCCTTGCCAACTTATTGGCCTGTAAACTTATTTCCTACAAAATCAATCCCAAGACAAAATGTAAAGCACCAAAGAAATCTAAAACTGAAACTAAAACAAAAATAGGTTCCAATTTACAAGTCCCCGGCAACGGCACCAAAATTGATTGTGCCCAAGCATATACGTAAGTGTACATGGTTTCACCAACTAGTACAATAACCTTAAATAAAGATGAATATCGATCCCTCAGAGACTTGTTTCAACAACTATCAATTCAAGTTCAACTATTAAGATTAAAGTGGTGCAACATAACCAAAAGAGTTTTGAAAGTTTGTAAACTAAGAGTAAAGTGGAACAATGCAAAAAGTAAAGACTTAGGACAATCAATGGATGAAAACCCAGGGATAAAGCACTATGAACAATCATACTATGCTATTGAACTTCATTAGTTAAGTTACTTATCTTGGTTGTTAATTCACGGGGTTGATTTTATGATCATGGTCTCTCGACCTCTAATCACCTATCTAACTTAGACCCACAACTATATCATTGAGTGGGGATGTGAGAACTAAGCTAAACACATTTATATTTCATCCCATAGTGAACCAAGTAAGGATTCTAGGTATATACCTATCCTAGATTATAATATAAACCCCCTATTTTATAAAGGAATAAGAACCCTACTCTATTTACCCCCACGTTCTATCTTCCTATTCCTCCTCCCGAGATCACAAGGTTGACAATATATGTATTCTAAGGGTTGATAATCCTTAAAATAATGATAACAAGGATAAATAAAGAACCAAATCTAATAAATAAATAAAACCAAATCAATTCGTAGCAATTGTAGTCATGTTCTTGGCTTTAACCTCGGAAAAGGGGCATTTAGCCACTAATAGACATAACCATAATCAAAGTAATGGAATACATGATTAAATCCATTAAAAATCTAAAGTAAAGAAAAATAAAACCTAAAATAAGTATTTAGAAACCCCTCTTTTGCTTCCAATACATCCCAGTGTCCACAATATGTTTGAAGTGTTCTATTCATAGTTGAAGGCATTTAGCCATGTGGGAATTGGCCAGACGTCGTTGGTTCTACACCAATAGAGCAGAGGAGGCATTGAGGCTTCTATTATAACACTCTATAGGGTTCTTCGTGGGCCTTATTCCACCAATATAAAGGGGGCACCACCTGCCCTCACTAGAAAGTGCCATTTGATATTTAACTTGGGCTAGCACCTTTTTCGTCCATCCCAAGACTTTTGGTATTATTTCCACTTGAATTTCAGCTTGTTCATCATCAAAGTACCAATAAAATCCACTAAAAAATCATCCTACATCATCTAACACCATAGATTAGAGCTCAACACAACAAACAATCCACAATGATGAACTAGAAACTCAAGCTAAGCCTAGTCTCATTCTATTAATCTTTAGCTTATTGAATTGACTCTTGGCTTGACTCAATTATACTTTGAACATTACAAACATATTTTTCCACTAATAAATACATAATAATACCATTAGGGATTTATCAAACATATTAGAATCCATCGAGATCAACTAGAATGATACCTAGCTTAAGCTAGTAAAACTAGTTTTCTCGTCTACACTCTAAATGATTAATTTGAACCCAAAATTGTTGTAATCACATACTTAAGCACTTAAATTCTTATTTATATCATCGTTAACACATAAAACACACGAATTGTCCTCAAAACAAGGCTAAATAAGCTAGGATAACAATACTAAAGTGCATAAATACACTCAACATCACTATCTTAATTCCTCTCTAACCCATATTCCTAAAATTGAATTTGATCACTTTCTTATTTGGTCCATTTTGTAAACCAGAACCATAACATTTGAGAAAGAACTTTCAGGTTTAAACCCATATGGTGTAGACATCCCTATTTCCCTTCATTGGTTAGTTAGTATTTTGAGAGAAATAAAGATCTTCTCAATTCCACCTTATGTTTCAAAAATAAGTTCAAAAATAAAACAAGTATATTTTAAGAAGTTTGCATCTTCTGTGCGAAAAATGCCTTGATATTTGGTATTTAAAAATATCCTAGCTACTCCAAGAGTCTCTATCTTTAATTTGGAATATGGAAATCCCTCAATCCTTAAGGATGAGAAAGACGTTTGGAAGCTAAAATCCAAAATCTTGTGGCTAATATCCCTCAATCCTTAAGAATGAGGAAGACTTCTAAAAGCTAAAATCTAGAATCTCGTGGCTAATAAAGGGGGATGCCAATACAATTTTTTTTCATAATTTAACTTTAACTAGAAGAATAAGAAATAAATATTCACTGATTGATGATGTTGGCAACACCACCCAAAGCCTTAAGAAATCAAAAACTATGTCTTACTCTTCATATTTTCCAATCTATACTCTATTAAATCACACTTTTCTAATAGAGAGGATATATTATTTCATCGGCCATTCCATTTTCATAGTTAATCTCTCTTACTTGTTATGCGCTATTTATACATCTCCCATTGTTGATTAACTAAACATAGAAGATAAGGCAATCATAAATTTCATCACAACATTTTTCATATTTCTGTATGAATATCACTAAACTGCATAATTTGAATTAAAACTTTACTTAATTTATCTTTTAATCATAATTATGGTCAAATCTAGCAACACATCCCTTAGACTAGCCTATCTTTTCTTTCTAAATACAACCTCTTACTCTATATCATAATATATCATCCCTAACTATTGGTGTACGAATTCAAGAATGTATCCTTACCATCAATGAGAGAATAGAATGAAAATATTTAGTAATAGATGGTCCATACAAAGACATCATGGAATTAGGTTGTAATAACTCATATAGTGAAATTTGTATTTGTATATGTTTTGATTATTTTACCTCTCTCGATATTACTTTTTTGGTATATGTGGGTTGCAGAAGTGGGTGATATAATTTTCAATTATTTGGTTGAGACTTAAGGGAGTTTTTATTTTGAAAGATGTTAGAATTAGAATGATTGACTATGGTTAACATTTCAAGATATAAGGATAGTATGATAATTCTTTTAGTTTCATCAGCTCTGGATGTCTATTTAAGGTTAGTAGTTTGGTTGGTTCAGGTATAACACCTTAGAAATGTTGAGCTAAGATCCAAACCATTCTCCATATATGTATAAGCCTGAACTCGATGTTTTCTAATTAAATATAAGCGTTAAGACCATTTCTTTAATTTGGGAAGATATTTGGAGATGAATCATGGTTATAGAAATCCTATAGCTCAAAGTTGAGGTGAAAACTTTCTTACTAATTGAGTTTTCATAAAAGTTCTTACTATGTTCAACTTTAAATTATCACTCCTCCTAGAATATGAAAATTTGGTTGCTCAATACCCATCAAATGAAAGATCTTTGAGTTTTCTTTCCAATGTTACCAAATGTTTGTTAATCCATATCTATAATGATAAGTTATAATTATTTTACCAAAGGGTAGCAAGCTAAAAGCATTATACATACTGGTTTGCGCTAGTATATCACATAAAGTATTCCTAGTACACACAATGATCATAGGAAAATTATTTGAAAAGGTTACTAGAAGTGTTATGTAGCTATTGCGTGGCCTCTTACCATATTGTTAAGTCTTTACAAGGCCACAAGGGAAATTTTTAGTGTTGTTATTTAAGTGGCATTTTGGTCATTCTCTTATACTAGAAATCATTCCCCATTTATTCATAATACCCTAATTCATCAGGTCTCCCTAAGAAATACATTAAAATCTCTTCCTCTTCTTCCCCAAGCTTCAAACTCCTAGGTTTCAAAAAGAATCAAGATCTTAAGAGCGCTTTCAAGGTTTCTCCCTAATTTCTTCCTTTCCAACGTATGTAAAGCTAATTCTTCCATTCTCTTCAGAAATATTTTTTTTTTTAAATTCATAAATAATGTTAGGGTTTTACGAGTTAAAATCTTTAAATTTTGTTCTTGATGAAATTCCTTGAATATTCTATGATTTTTAGTGAGAATTCCATAAGTTTAGAGTCTTTTCATTGACTTGATTTCAAATATATGGCTATTGATTCTTCTAAGAAAATTAATGAATTTCTTTCATGAATTTGAAGCCTGTTTGAGTTTTAAAATATTATTTTCATGTTATTAGAGTTGATTTACATTTTATGACTAGTTTGATTAAGAGATCTAAGTTTTGCTTATGAAGATTTCACAAAGAATCCTTATGATATAATCATGTATTGAAAAGGGAAGAAGTTTATCATATCTTGAAATTTAAAGTTCAGAAAAGTTAAAGAGATTTGGAGTTAAGGCTCACAGAGAATAAATATATTCATGATTACGATATTTTGAGTCTAGCTTGATTTTTAGAAATTCTTTAAGACTATTTGATGAGCAACTAGTATATTTTGGGAGGACTATTTAGCATGATATCATTATGGGTTTTAGCAATAGATGCCCAAAACTACATTGCCACAATTGGATAGGATCATTTTGGGGTTAGGAGCGACTTCTATTTTAGCCTTCGACCTTAGTTTTTGATCCTTAAATTAAGTTTGATCTTATACTCTGGTAAGGTATAAGATATGCTCCTCAACATAAACAAGATGTTGAATTCATGATGCTCAGATATTTTATGTCGATGTAGAAAAACTTTCTAAAAAGAAACTTGTTTATTTTTCAAATAGTATATGATCGGTCGAGGTCATTAGTTCAAATAGAATTTTATGAAGCATTATTTTTAGTTTTATTCAGGTTTTAATTATTCAATTTTTAGTTGCAATGTTAGCTTTAAAAAATGTTTAATGAAAGTTTTACTTAGACTTCTTTAAGTTTCAACATTTTGGTTAATGTCCTTCTTTTAAATATTTAATTTTGTTTTATGATTATGTTATCCATGTCTTAGACTTCCATCTTTATCATTTTAGATATTAGTACCATTTTACTTTACATTGCTTTACATACCAACACATTCAAATATCAATGCCTTCATTTTTTGGAGCTGCATCATTGGATAATGTAGCCCTCAGTTTTCAAATATACAGGTTTGCATATAGACTATGGTATCAACTTAAGTAAGTTCTCATTATTCTTGAGGGCTTAGTAGCATTCCAGTCATCATTTTAATTTGTTACATAAAGGTAGTTGTACTTAGAATATAGTGACTACTTAATAGACATAGTCTAGTCAAGTTAGTTTCACTAGTTTTAAATACTTGTAATATTTCAGTTAATAAGAGTTCATATTATTTTCATTTCATTTTGTTTAAAAAAGTTAGCTTATATTTTAGTTTTCACATTTTATTAAAAGTTTATCTTTATTAGTTACATGCCATGCAAAGCGGTTCACTCAGGCCATTCGTGGTTTTGATTGTCGGTCACGTCTAAGGTGTAGGCTCAGGTTGTAACAATAATAGTATTAGAGCATAGACTTCAAGTATCTTAGGGAGTCTATGAATCCGTGCTTGTAGAATCTCATTGTGAGGGCTCCACTTCTATAATAAGGGACCAAGTATTTAAGAAAAGTGTTATGTTCTTTCTTACTCAAGATTATACTATAAAAATACCCCATAAGAAATATTTGTAAATTCATGCGTTGCTCCAAGTTTCTTAAACTATTCCTTATCTTATAGGTGGTAGAATTAGTAAAACTCAAACTCCTACCAAGGTGATTTCCTCAAAAAGAACCAACCAAAATTTAAGAGACTAAAGAAGGGCTTAAGAGGAGCCCCATAGTGTACTTTTTTTGTTGATTCAAAGAATTGTACGCTTGTTCTCATGATCCATACATTAGCGCTAGAATATGATGAGTATCCAGACCTTTCTCTAAGATTTATTTTAAATGGCACCTTATTAGGAAAGGGAGTATGTATTTAGGGTTGTATGTAGTGATGTAACCTATGGATAATATTAGTGATGGGGTGATATTTTCTTAAGTATTGGTTCAAGTGTAGTAAGTGTCATATTGATTTATGGTAGTATTTAGAAGATGGATTGCTCATTATTCTATTTTAGAAAATTTCATGGTGTTGTTATCGATCCGTATAGGTTTTAAATGGAAGCATATAATAGTTAAGAATGGATAAAACTCGACTACAACTTGTGGATTTAAAGCAAGAACACTTTGATATTTGTCGAGTTATGAAGCTGGTTTATATAGATAAACGAATGAGTAGTATTGATGTGTGAAAAGTAGTGATGCTTTTAGACTGTAATTGTATAGATTGCAAGATTAAGATTGACCATTCGATCATGAAGCTACAGAGGACTAGTACTTCTTAATTTTTATGTGGTAGCTATAAGTTAGTGTAATATGTGAGAAGTTGTTTGGCTATTTGTGTTAAGTGTTAAATTCTAGGTTTTAATTGTGAATGATCACTGAGGTAGAAAAATGTTTTTTTTGGAGGTGGTAATAAAGTTTTTGTGGAAATGGATCTAGTAGGCTTGATATGGCTTGTGGAAGAGCTTAAGTTGATAAATTATGAGAAGTAGGAGTGTGTAAGCCTGATATATACATGGATTAGAGTTGAAATAGAAAATTGTGGCTAATCAGGAGATGTATAGACCTTGTGAGTCCCCATGGTCCCAGCTAGCTTTATAAAGTAGTAGATGTATACTGATAGGACAAACAAACACTATACTATTCATCAATATTATCTTTATTTGAATATGAGGCATTTACCTTGAACATTTTATCCATCAAATTATGTTGCCTTGATGTGGTGTGTGGTCAATTAACTATGTAATATAATAATTTTGAATCTCACTTTTTATGTGTTTTAATCATTTTTACCCTTCTCTTAGTTGTTATTTGCTATTTGTGAGTTGTGGGATTATTGGCATGGTTCCTGATGCATTCGAAAGTGATTTGAGTGAGTTTGAGACTTTTAGTGACTTTTAAAGTCTTGAGTTTAACTTTGGAAAATACTTTGTGTTTTGAGCACTAAACGGTAATTTGGATAGTTCTATAGATCTGGAATGTCGACTTTGGTTAGAAGCTTGGTTAGTGATAAGTGGTGAATATAACATTTATTTGCACTCAAAATTCATGCACACTACTACGATTTGAACATATGAATGATACAAATTTGTAATTAAGTGCACTAATTTCTACATTTTACAAGTTTATAGGTGATGAGAAAGAAAGATATGGATTTGAGTTGAAAAGGATCAAAAAGAGAAGAGAAGTGCAGTTGGAAGACCTGGAGCAGAAATTGGTCTCGGTTATCACGATTGCAGTCTGAGGGCTGCGATTATGGCCAGTCAAGTTTGGTTATCTTCCACGATCGCTCTAGTCTGAATGCATTCGAGGTAGTCACAATCCGAACAAGCTTCAGTGATGGCGGCAACATAGGAATATGCCCTGGGGCAATTTTGTAATTTTATACAATCGATCCCAAATCCTTTAAAAGGCTCAAACCCTTTTCCATTTTGGTATTTTAGACTTGTGGAACAATTGAATTTAAAGTTTACGAACCCTAAATTGGGCAAAAATTGTATTTGAATTTTATACTTTGAATTTAGTGAAATTGAATGATGGATGCTTTGAATGAACCTTATGGTATATCTATTTCTCTTTACTTTATGAGTAGCTAAACTTTCCTTGTCTTGGGATTATGTTGAACTAAGGTGCAATTATGTATAGGTTGTGATGTATTTTGTAGATTCTAGTTTGTTGATGATGGGTTTCACTATTGCATACTTGAAATGGTTGGGGTTTATGGGTGAAAACCCCAAATACCCAAAATGGGTTTATGGGTGAAAACCCCAAATTCTTGAAAGCTCACATTATCCTTGAAAGAGGGATGTAGGTAAACTTTTAGAACCCATATAATCCTTGAAAGAGGGATATAGGTGACAAAGTAATAGTGGACAATAATGGATGTAGTTTGCTATCTTAGAAATAAGGGTGAGTAGAGAGTTAGCTATGTCTTGGGCATCATCCTAGAAAAATGGATGCCCAGTTGAGGTATTAGGTGGTTGTAATTGACATACTTGTTAGGTACTTGAAAGAGTCAACTAGTGATATTCTTGAGGTTTTGTTGACAAACTAGCCTCAAGGACCTTTGACTTAGCATACCAAATCATTAATGACTAGAACTTGCACCAAATTATCATGTTTCCATGCATAAATTGCCCTTAGGTGGATTAACTATATTTGGATCCATTGGTTGAGGTAGGTTATAGTTTTATTGGAGTTTATACTCGATTTAATTGTGTGTATGCTCCTAAATTGGATACTTTTTGATTGGTATTCGGATATACTTGAAATTAATGATATTTAGATTGTTAAGGCGTGTATAAATAATTATTGGAAATTTACTTAATGAAATTGTCTTATGACTTTAAGTGTACTTGTAAATTTAGTACATCGTATTGTATCCTGAGATGTAGTGTGAATTTGATAAAACATACTTAATATGGTTATCGAGGATCGGGTACCACGCTGGTACAAATAACTATATTGATATTGCTTATTTATGGATGATCGGGTACAATGCTGGTACAAATATGTATATTGATATTACTTACTTATGGAGGATCGGGTACCACGCCGGTACGAATTTGTATATTTATATTACTTATATATGGAGGATCGGGTACCACACCGGTATGCATATGTATATTGATATTACTTATTTATGGAGGATCGGGTACCACACCAGTACAGATATGTATATTGATATTACTTACTTATGGAGGATCGGGTACCACACTGGTATGAATATGTATATTGATATTACTTATTTATGGAGGATCGGGTACCATGCCAATATAAATATGTATATTGATATTACTTATTTATGGAGGATCGGGTACCACGCCAGTATGAATATGATATTGATATTACTTGTTATTGAGGATCAGGTACCATGCCAATACAGTACATAAACATAGATTGTTCCCTGCAGGTCATGACTAATTGGGAAAAAATAAGTCCCATAGCATAGGTGTGCATATTTTTGTTGGATTTAAGAGGTTGTATGGGTTATTAGGCAAATAATGAGCTAATGGTGTTCTAATTGCGAGGTTTAGAAGAGTGTGGTTGTTATTTATGGTATTATTGTTGATTATATGGATGTTTATAGCATGGTTTATACTCTTGATGGTTATGTGGTTTGTTTGTAAGCACTCTTTGACCTACTATTGTTGTATTTTTGATTCATTGTATATTTGTTATGTGACAATGCTTGTCTACTTGTGATTTGATTTATGTTGTGTACATGATATTAAATTGAGATGGCCTATGATACCTACCAGTACATAGTGGTTTGTACTGATACTACCCTGTACTCTTTTATTGTCGTGTGCAGTAAGTGTTCTAGAGGCTCAGACATGACCTCACCTCTAGAGTTTGATAGCAGATCTTAATCCAAGGGTGAGAACTCCATCTCCAAGCTGCCATGGGTCATCTTATTTGTTCTTGTCCATCTTTCGAGAAATTAAACATTCTTTATTTACTTTATTTTTGGATATATCTTTAGACATGATCTTTGTTAGAAGTTCTTGTACGATGACTTTCGGTTCTTAGAGATTTTAGTAAGTAGTTTATTTGACTTTTACATTTGTAATGATTAGCTTCGGATTATTGGTATTAAGGTGGTTTTATGATAATATTGTCTTAATATTGACTAAGTAATTGGGTGATGGTGCGGTTTAGATAGTTCTCCTACAGGAAGATTAGTGTGGGTGCCACTCATTACCAATTGGGTCGTGACTTCTTTCTCGAAATAGGGATGCCCAATTAAGGTATTAGGTAGTTGTAATTGACGCAGTTCTTAGGTACTTGAAAGGATCAATGAGTTATATTCATGAGGTTTTGTTGACAAACTAGCCTCCAGGACCTTCGACTTAGCCTATCACATCGTTAATAATCATCATGTTTGCATGCATAACTTTCCCTTAGGTAGACATAATCCCAAGATCCTTCTCATATTGATTTTTAAATCATAATTGTTCCCTTAATTTGTTGACAGGAGTTGATATTGATAAATTCTCGTTCCAAATCAATCCCCCCATTTTAAATCATGAATTTTACTTTGTTTACATTACGCGTATATTTTTAGTAACTATTAACACCCATAGGACTAGAAATCTAATTTCACTCCTCATAGATTTGACCTCATCATAAGTTGACATATTGACAACGACCATCCTATACTAATTTAAACAGTATAGGTGAGTGTTGTCAGTTTATTTGGTTCTCGAGTCTTTTTTTGCATTCATCCCTTTTGATGGAAAATAGCCAAAATAAGCCTAAAAGGTCCTAGGGGTAATTTATCATAAATGACCTCTTTTCAAAAATTTGGTAGTGTTGTTCAGTCCAGAACTTCAAAATAGGATAGTAGCATATCTAGTTTACTTTTATGGGGTACTGAATGAATATCGCATGTTCGGTTAGAGGTTTAGGTATCATGCAAACTTCAACAAAAATTATTGATATTTGGTGCAACAGTTCTTATATGTGAATGTGGGCCTTTGGTCCTAAACATGGAGATGGAAAATTTCCTTCATCATGAATGCAACGGTGGGACCATATTCATGAAGGGTTATCAAGGATCGGGTTGGATTTTTCTTCACCATAATTGCAACCGAACCATCACAAATATGATGGTTCGAATCATCAACCTTTGTGAATGCAAAGAGTTGACTGCAAATGCGAAGGCCAGTTTAATAGACTAGTCCGCATTGAACCTTACAAATGTAAAGGATTGACAGCGTTCGCAACATACTATCACCTAAAGAGTATATAAAACTCATTTTGTTAATTTTTATCATTTTTGGACTTGAGAGCTATGAAAAAGGTGATTTCAAAAGGGTTTCATCACTATTTTTGCTTAGGTTACCTCTAAACCCTTCTTTCTATAATTTCCTAACAATTTTATTTTCAAAATACTTTTAAAAAGGTGATTTCAAATTGGATTTTTGTTTTTTTAACCCAATAGGCTTTTAATTGGGTTTTCTTTGATTTAAAAGTCGACTTGAACTTGATTTTACATTGGTTTTATAATTTAGACTCCTCTTGGTATGAGAAACATGTTTCTAAAATAAAATTTCAAATGTACCCCTTGAAAATTAAATTTAAACTAATTTTGGACCCAATTTAAATATAAATAATATGGGTATCATTATACCCCTTTTGATGTATAGATTTTATTCTTAATAGATTAGTTTATTTCAAGAATTCTTTTAAAGAAAAGTCTCCACGGTGAAGGGTCTATGATACATACTAAGTACAAGTAGACTGTACTCACTCCTACTTTTGTTCCGTTTTGGTGTAGATCCTAGTACATAGGTGACCCATGATGGCTGATCTTGTGCTATGAGAGGTTGATGTTCGTCATATGGGTAAGCTCTAGAGTTTGGGACAAATATCAAACCTTCTCTTATTTTATCTCATATTTATTTACTTTTTGATACAGATTATGTATTTTAGATTTCGATTATGTATTAAATACTCTATACATTTATGATGACAGGTTTTGGGAATTGTTGTATTTCTTTGGATATTTGTGTTATAATAAGTATATGGCCTGACTTCATTATAAAAGTCTTGCATTAACTAGTTTCTTTCTTCTTTGATTTCTTTTCTATTATGGGTGTTAGCTTACCTACCGAGGTTGGGTTGAGGTAGATGCCATCACGACCTCAAATTTTGGATTGTGACAAATTGATATTAGATCACTAGGTTTACAAGTCTCATAAGTGTAAGAGCAAGATGTATAGTAGAGTCTCGCAGATCGATACACTAATGTCTGTATATATATTTGAGAGGTTATAAGATATCTTTGGGAAAAAATTCTCTAATTTAATTCTTTATTATGCGGGTTATTCATACCCAACATTCTAAACTTATATTTTATTCTTTTCCTTACATATGGTGTGGAATAGATTTAGAGATATTTAGGATATTGAGCCAACACCCGTTATTAGAGCCCCAATCAGAAATGAGGCAAAGATCATGGTCGTGCCAGTGGTAGAGGTTAAGCACCAGGATAAGCTTTGCTAGAGGATAATTTAGGGCGGTCACTCCTAAGCTTGATAGTTATTATGATGATGAGGACCATCAAATAGTATCATAGGTTCCATAAAGTTTAGTTTATACCTTGGTGTTATAGGATGTATTGATTTATTTATTGTGTCATCTAGATGGTATCCCCCAAATAGGTGTTCCATTGAGTGTGCCAGGTATTTCTCAAACTCTAGGAGGTATTCCACCGTTAAGACAGGCTCATACTTATGGTTTACCATCTCAAGGGGTATAACTATCTACTGTGATACCCCCTCATGTTGACTCATTACCTACTATGTATACTATTTCTCATGTTGCTTTTGGTCATGTGTTGTCTTCTAATGATCATAAGAGATTTAAGAAGTTATTCCGTTGGCTCCTCCCAAGTTTAGTGGTGCCATTGGAGAGTAATCCTATGAGTTTTTTCTTGAGTGACAAAAGAGGTTTCATAACCTCAGTATCCCTTGAGTCCCATGGTGTTGCCTATAGTACCTATTAGTTAACTATCATGGATAAAAAATTATGATATCTCTTATTAGTTGTAGGTTATTAGGTTCACTTGCTATGATATGGATACAAGTTTTTTAAGGATTTCCTAGAGAGGTTTATGCCTTACAATTTGAGGGATTATATTAGAGACAAGTTTGATCGCCTGGTACAGGGCTCATAACTATTATACGGTATGAGGTACATTTTCATGCACTATCCATATGTCACTATATAGGGTTTGGATAGTAGGTCTATGCTTTTTAGGGATTCAGGGAACCAAAGGCCAAGTCATGCAGATAGAGACTCCAATTTTATTTTTTTCAGGCAAGGAGGGTGTTTTGGTTCTTCTAGGATCTTTCAATGTGATACAGGTGTTAGAGAGTGTTTCATGTGTCATGATATTATTCATTATGAACTGGGCTATTCTCAACTAGTATTAGGTCCTGCCTAGTAGGTTTCTCAACTTCATCTTTATGCTACTACTATATCTACAGTTAGAGGTGGTTCACAGAGTGGTGGTGGTGGTAGTAAAGGTGATCGAGGTAGAGATTGAAGAGCTCATGATGGTGGATGTGGGGTTTCTTAGTTTGGGAGTAGGCGTAGATAATGCTATGCGATGCTTAAGAGACTTGAGATAGAGGCTTTTAAAGTAGTTATCATAGGTATTATCTCATTTTTTCATCATTCTGCTTCTGTATTATTTGATCTTGGGTCTACATTCTCTTATGTGCATACATGTTTTACTATTGGTTTTTATGCTACATATGAGTCTCTTATTGTGTTTATTCATGTTTCTACCCAGTAGGAAAATCTTTAGTGGTAGATTTGGTGTACCGATCATGTATAATGACCTTTGTGGGGTGTGAGACTTCGATAGACTTGATTATCTTACATATGACTGCTTTTAATGTTATCTTGGGTATGGTTTGGATGGCTCCTTATCATGCAGTTTTAGATTGTTTTGGGAAAACGAAGACTTTAGCTACTTCAGGCGTAGCAAGGTTGGCATGGAAGGTTGAATTTAGTTCTGGTCTAAAGGGTTTTTTTCTACTTGCTTGTCGTATGGTAGAGTAGGGGTGTCTTTCTCCTTTGGCTAATTTTTTGATGCTAGTCTTACTTGATCTCCTCTTTTGAATTCTACTCGAGTTGTTAGGGAGTTTTAGGATATGTTTTCTATGGACTTACCTGGTATGCCTCCAAACTAGGTGTAATGACCTAAAGTGTAGGATCTTGCTTTCTTGTTCTTTAACATTTTTCCCTTTCAAGTAGTTTCTATATGTTGATTTTAGAATTTGTGTATGGTTGGCATGGTTCCCGATGCAATCGGGAGTAATTTGGGAAAGTTTGTGATTTAAGTTTCATAGTTGACTTCGATCAACATTTGATGTTCTGAGTTTCGGATGGTAATTTGGACAGTTTCATTAGGTGTGGAATGTCTTATTTAGGTTAGTAATGGGGTTGGTTTGTGTTCAAGCTTCTAGTTTGCATTTTGATCCTCCATTTGAAAAACTAATAAAATATGCCATATAGGGGTCCCGAGGGTCAATTTGTTGAAAATGATTTTTTTTGAAAATATGATGTCACAATTGATTTCAAGACATTGAAAATATTCTAGTATCATAGTTTGTTTGTATTTATAGTATTCCAAACAAATCCTCAGGGTTCGATCGAGTAACTTAGTGTAAGGCATTAGCTGGTGTTGCCTCTTAAGCGGCCAATTGGTTATTAAAGCGGAAGCCGCTTAAGCAATAATGGGCCTCTAAAGGACAAGTCTCTTAAGCACCTATGGGTTTCTTTAATGGTGACTGCTTAAGCGGCGACCAATTGTTTTAGCTATGATCACTTTAGAGATCATTTAGCCGCTAAAGCAGTCAACCTGTATATAAACCTCATTTCATAATTTTTCACCATTTTAGACCGTTGATCTTTAATTTGGGCAATTTTTGATGATTTCTTCACCATGCGAGTTTCTTAATTTTATTACTTCTCATTGATTTATATAACACTCTTTAATCTTGGGTTTAATATGAAATTGTGAAAATTTTCTTGGTAAAACTTAAAAATAATTTTTCTTTGATTTGAACCTCATTTTTAACCCATTTTTTAATGGATTTTCAACTATATATTTCTTTAACCTTGGGGAATGTATGTCTAAAACAATATTATGGTTTTATGCCTTTCATTTTCAAACTCATTTTTGAACCTATTTTGGACCTGACTTAAATATGGGCAATATAGGTATCATTAGCTTTTTTTATGCGTAGATTCTATATTTGAGTGTTATAGTTTATTTTTAGGCTTTTGAAAGGGGAAAGGTCTATGTTGAAGCACTTTAGGCTTGGATTTTATTATTTTGAGGTATGTTATGACTTAACTTTTTTCAGATTGAGCTGGGTAGTTAATGGATAAGTAAAGCATGCTATGGTTGGGGAAATTAACTATGATGTTTTTATGTTAAGATTATTATTCCTGTTACGTGCCTGAGTGGGGGCTGATGTTCTATTGTTATGAACTTGTGATATCTAATATTGCGTTTTTCCAATATGGGGGCTTTATTTGACATCATTAGACTTATTTGTGCATTTAAATGCCTTTATTTTAAATATAATGTCCGTGCGGGGGCTTGAATTATTATTATAGGTCTTATTGAGGATTGATTGACTTTATCCTGATAGAAATGCCCGTGTTAAGAGCTGATATAATATTAATGATGTCTTACATATATATTTATTCTGATGGTTCCTATATAGAGTTGATAATCAAGAATTTTGGACATATTGAGTTGATTTCTAGGCTCGCTTATATATGTATTAAATGGATTGAATTTCTTTATATTGATTTAATTGTGAGCATTACATCCTCATTTCATACAAATACATTCATGAACTAATGGTAACATAGAGGAACACATTTTTGAAAAAATGAGATATTTTTATAAACACCATCTCTATGAACACGATCAGGAAAGGTGGGTTGAGATTTGAGATATGAGTTAGAGTATTTGGGTTGCAAACCTCTTGGGTCCTATCTTGGGAGCTTTGAGCTGGTAGGTGTATACAAAAATTCAGTCGATGACTTTAACTATTGATCACATCATCATTACATTGCATTGAATATGCATCCTTCATGATTCTTTTAATCTTTCTTGACTTATGTTTAGCTCTCGTATAGTTTTTGTGTATATATGAATTGTTTCAATTTAGTATTTGTACTGGAACTATTAGTGAAGACGGTTTGAGCTACTATTTGGAAATTTTTCTATTTGCTGGTGATGTTCTCATAATTTTCTTGACTTATATTATTTTCTATGTTGTTCAGTCGACTTATGATACCTACTGAGTACTAGTGGATCATACTTACTGCTATTGTGCCTTTTTGGTGCAAATCCTAACCCGAGTGAGATATGTGACGTTGAGTTTGTGTTATTGAGTTGGTGACTTTTCGAGGTACTAGAGCACTCTAGAGTTTAGAGTTGCTTTTCTTGGACCTTATCCTACCTTTATTTATGTGTTTCTGTCATTCCTAAAGAAAACCTATGTATTTCAGATTTTGTTATATATTAGATGCTCTTACATGAGACCAAAATTTGAGGGTTTTATATAACTTCTCCATACTCTGGTTTATTTATATTTTGTGTTGGCCGGACTTTATTCTAGAATTCTCATCTTGCCTAGTTTCTTATTATGTTTAGATTTTTTTTAATTTTTGGGGATGGTTTTCTTGTCAAGCTTAGGTCGTAAAAAGTGTCAACATAACCTCATTTTTAGGTCGTGACACCAGGAGATTGATTTTTCCATTGATATTGAGCCAGACACTAAGCCTATTTTCATCCATCCTTATAAAATATCCATGATTGAGTTAAAGGAATTGAAGGAATAGTTGCAAGATTTGTTGGATAAGGGCTTTATTAGACCTACTGTTACTCCTTGGGGTGCTCTTATCTTATTTTTGCATAAAAAGAATGGATCTATGTGCATGTGTTTTGGCTTATTTGATTAGCTTCAGGGTGCTTCAATGTTTTCTTAGATTTATTTGAGATCCGATTACTATCCATTGAGTATTAAATCTTGGGATGTTCCAAAGATAGTTTTTTAGACTCAGTATTTATCAAGGCTTGTTCTTCTTTGAAAGAGTCTATTAAAGCTTATCAATTTGATGATGAGAGGTTGAAGGTGATTTTCATGAAAAGGTTTTGAGTGGCAAAGCAAAGGGGGCATCTCTTGATTTTGATAGTGTTTTGAGAATTAGTGGCCAAGTTTACGTGTCAAGAGTTGGTTGATAGGTTGGATTGTTTTTGAAGGAGGCTCATTGTTCTTGATATTTCATTCACTCTGGAGTGGTGTAGACAAATCATGAACTAAAGCAACATTATTTGTCGGGGTGGTATAAAGAGAGATATGAATTTTGTGGCTAAGTGTTTGAATTGCTAGTAGGTGAAGTATAAACACCTACTATCATACAGTAATATGTAGAGGATGCCCATTCCCGAGAGGAAGTAGGAGTGAATTACGATGAATTTTCTTGGTAGCCTACCCTATCCTTGGGGAGGTTTGACTCTATTTGAGTGATTGTGGTTAAATTGATCAAATCAGCCTATTTTGTACCTGTGAAGGCAAATTATAATATAGAGAAGTTAGCTAAATCTACATTAGGGAGATTTTTCAATTACATGGTGTCCTGTTGTCCTTTGTTTCTGATAGAGGTACTCAGTTTACCTTGAGTTTCTAGAGTACTATATAGAATGAGTTAGGTACATAGCTTGATTTGAGCAAAACTTTTCATTCTTAGATGGATGGTCAGTCTAAGAGGACTATTCATGTTTTGGAGGACAAACATCGAGCATGTGTTATGGATTTTAGTGGTCATTAGTGCCAGCACTTTTTCTAAGCATAGTTTAACTACAACAACAATTACCTTTCCAATATTCAGATAACGCATTTTGAGACTTTGTATAAATGAAGATGTAGATCTGCCATGGGATAGTTTGAATCTTTTTGGTGAGGCCTTGGGGAACAGATTTGTTAAGATACTCGATTGATAGAGTGAGGCTAATTCAACAGAGTCAAGTGGCTACCTAGAGTATGCTAAAGAGTTATATCAATTATCGAGCCTGTAAAGTTATAGTTATGATTAGAGATCGGGTTCTATTAATAGTTTCTCCCATAAAGGGTATAATGAGGTTTTGGAAGAGAGGCAACTTAGTCTGAGTTTTATTGGACCTTTTGAGATCCTTGAGAAGTATGAGTAAACTTAGTTTGAGGTTTATTGGTCAACCCCTTTTGAGATCTTTAAAATGTATGGGTATGTAGCGTATAGGCTAGCTTTGCCTTCACATCTATCCAATGTTCATCCTATTTTCCATGTTTTGATGTTGAAGAGATACTGTAAAGATAATGCATATATTATTGGGTGGGATTTTTTTTGTATTAAACTATGATTTATCCTCTGAGGAAGAGCCTATTGCTACCTTAGTCAGGCAGACTAGGAAATTAAGGTCAAAAAGCATATTGATTCAGTGAAGGTCCAGTGGAGACATCACCCTGTTAAAGAGGCTACTTGGGAGGTCAAGTCTGATATGTGACAAAGATAAGCCCCTTGATTTTCTCCACTTTAGGTACTTTATTAGCTTTTTAGCTTGAGGATACACTCGCGTTTTAGCAGTAGAACATGTAGCAATTGTAGATGTAAAATTTTCTTTTTATTTATTTTGACCATTTTTCCCTTTCACATGGTTTTTATATCCTATTGTGAGTTGTGGGGATGGATAACACAATTCTTGATCCGTTCAGAAGTGATTCTGGTGAATTTTAGGCTTTTAAAGGCTTTAAAGCCTTACATTTGACTTCGATCAACATTTTGTGTTTAAAGCAACGGATAGTGATTTTGACAGTTCTAGTAGATCCAGAATGTCAATTTTGGGTTAGAAGATTGCTTAGTTTGAGTCTCGAGCCTTTATTTTGTATTCAACCCATTTGATGAAAAATAGCTAAGATAAGACTAAGAGGGTCTCGGGGGCTATTTGTTATAAACAACCTCATCTCAAGAGTATGACAGTAATATTGAGTCGAAAACATCAAAATTAGCATAGTAGCTTATCTGATTTACTTTGATGGGGTCCCAAATGAATTTTGGGGATCCATTCAATGGTTTTGCTATCATGCAAAATTCAGCAAAGACTGTTGATATTTAGAGAAACAATTCTTCTTCATGAATGTGGCTAATAAAGATGTCCTTCATCATGAACATGATGATGGGACCACATTCACAATGGCCTATCGGGGATTAGGTTGGGTTTTACATCACCATAATTGCGATTGAACTTCATGAATATGAGTGATCTTGGTTATCAGCCTATGTGAATGCAAAGGGTTGACCGTGAACATGAAGACCAATTCAATTGGATAGTCAGGGTTGACCCTCACAAACCTGAAGGGTTGACCGCACCTGTAAGGTACTATTCACCTGAATAGTACATAAAGCCCATTTTCATGTTTTCACCCTTTTTTATATTTGGGTGCTTTGGGAAAGGTGATTTCAAAGGGGTTCCGTCTCCAATCTTGCTTGGGTAGCCCTTATTTCTATAATTCCTTATTGATTCTATCATCAAAATGGTTTTAAAAAGGTGATTTCAAATTTGATTTTTTGGTTTTTACTCGATAAGCTTTAAATTGGTTTTATTTATTTTGAAGGTCGACTTGACCTTGTTTTTACATGGGGTTTTCAAATTTAGACTCCTCTTGGTATGAGTAACATGATTCTAAAATAAAATTTCAGATTTACCTCTTCTAATTTCGAACCTATTTTTCAAACTAATTTTCGACTTCATCTAAATATAGTCGATATGGGCACCATTACATCTGTTTTTATGTGTAGATTATACTTCTTATAGATTTAGTTTGTTCCATGACCTCTCGTAAAGAAAAGGCTCCACAATGATGTGTTTAGGCTTGGATTTTGGCATCTTGAGGTAGGTTATGGCTTAACTTTCTTTAGACTAGTCTGGGTAGTTAAAGTTTCTTGTAAAGATTCCTATGGGTTGGGGATTAAGGTGCTAGGATTGTGTTTTGAGTTATTATTGTTATCATGGTGCTTGGGGGCTCATATTCACATTGTTTTTGTATTAAAATATTATATTTGATGTGATCCCCATGTGGAGTCTTTATTTAACATTATAGGCCTTACTTGTGCTTTAAAATCCATTATTATAGTATTGATGCCCATGTAGGGGCTTAAATAGATTTTACACACCTTATATGAACACTACTTGCCACTACCATTACAGTGATACCTGAGTGAGGGCTTGGAATAATATTATGATGTCTTACATGACTATTTATTCTTGTAGTGTCGAACGAGAGTTTATATCATGAATTATTGACCTGTTGAGTTAATTCTGAGCTTAATCATACCTGTATTGAATTGATTATCATGTTTATATTGATTTGTTGTAAGCATTGTATTATATTCACTATCTACTAGTACCGCTGTGAAATAAGATTTTTGAATGAAATATTTTATAAAACCTTTGGCTGGGGTCATTTGAGAACAAGGTGACTGAGATACTTCTATAAACCCTTGGTTGAGGTCATTTACCAACAAGGTGATGGTGATATCTAAAACCCTTAGCCGAGGTCATTTTTTCAGAAAGAAGATTGAGATATGATATTGAGATTATGAGAGTATATAGGTTGTGAACCCTCGTGGGTCCCATCCAAAGTTTTGGGGCTTAGAAGATGTATACGGAAGTCATGTGATGGCTTATATCACTGTCCCATCCTCATTGCATTAAATTTACATCTTGCACTTGTATTTATGTGATTTGTTGCCTTATACTTGATTATCCTTATATTTTTGTATGTAGTTACCCTTTATAGACATTATATTGTAGACTATTAGTGGAGATAGTATGAGATACTATTTGGGAACTTCTTTGCTTACAAATGAAACATTTTCATGGTATATTTTACTTCTTTAGTTTTATACTTTGCTAAGTCATCCTATGATACCTGCTGAGTACAAGTGGACAATACTCACTTTTACTTTTGTGCCTCTTTGGTTCAGATCTTGGTACGAGTGTAACTCGCGGTGGGTGATATTGTGATGTGAGGGATTACTATTTGAGGTACGGATGAACTCAAATGTTTGGGGTAGATTTTGAACCTCCCCTTATTCAATCTTATCTTTATTTATTTTCAGAGACATATTATGTATTTTAGATTTTGGTTATGTATTAGATGCTCGATATATTTATAACACGAGGTTTTGGGAATTGTTGCATTTATTTGGATGTCTTGGTTATATTGAGTATTATGGCTTGACTTTGTTCTAGAAGTATCACACTTAACTAGTTTCATTCTTCTTTGATTTTTCTTTTCTATTATGGGGTGTCGGCTTACCCACCAAAGCTGGGTTGAGGTAGGTCATCATGACCTTAACTCTTGGATTATGATAGGCTATGAGATTGAATACTTATGTCTTTTCTTCAACAGTTATGAAACATGGGTTATGTAAATATGAATTGTTAGTTGTATGTTGACATTGACTGTTAGACTAGGTGATGTCTTCCTGAGTGCAAGTTCTACAATTGTTTTAGATGGTTGGTGTTGGGTGGTTCTCGACACCACTTTGAATTAGAATAAATTGATGCTACTGCTAAGTACACATATTTTGTACTGACACTTACTATTTTTTTGCACCTATGTGTAGCTACCCAGCTAGTGGTCCTAATACATTGATGTTGCAGTTGAAGATCCTGAGGTAGCAACTATTAAATCTTGGTTGCCCTGAATTTCCTTATATTTTAATCTTATGCACTTTCTCTCATTTAAAATATTTTTGGACTATTCCTTGTATACTTTTGTTAGAGGCTTATACCTGTGACTACTTGATGCTGGGTGTATTTATGCACTTTAGTATGGTTATCCTAGCTTGGTTAGCCTTGTTTTGAGGACAATTCATGTGCTTTATGTGTTAATGATGATATAATTGAGAATCCAAGTGTTTAAGTATGTTATTACAATGTTTAAAGGTGTTTTTAAACAAGTTTGGATTCCAATTGATCATTTAGAGTTCAATCGAGAAAACTAGTGTTACTAGCTTGAGCTAGGTGTCGTTCTAGCCTGTCGTGATGGATTCTAATTTTTTTTAAATAGTTCGTAAGGTTATTATTTTTTAATTAAGTGTGGAACAAATTGTTTATAATATTCAAGGGTTAATGGAATTAAGACAAGAGTAAAAACTAAGTAACGATCAAAGTAGACGAAACTAGTGCTCAGCTTGAGTTTTTAGTTCACCGTTATGGATTGTTTGTTATTTTGAGCTCTAATCCGTGGTGTTTGATTGTGTAGGATGCTTGTTGAGTTGATTTTGAGGATATATTGATGATATAAAAGCTGTAAACTAAGTGGAAACAATACTACAAGGTGTGGGATGAAAGACAAAAGCAAAAGGCTAAGTTAAGCATCAAAGGCAATTTCCAGTAAGCCAATGGGAATTGGCCGCGACACGAACCTTTACCCATGTAATAAGAAAATCTCCGAGATTCTCTCTCCTCTGGAATAATCAAGGAATCATGTGGCTTATTCCTTAGGCATCGATAAACGTGATGCACCCCTTATTCCCCTACCGACAAAAATCTTTTAAGATAAATAGGACTCGTGTGCTTGTTTGCATTAACCTTAGACACTTTT
Source organism: Capsicum annuum (assembly GCF_002878395.1). Lineage (NCBI taxonomy): Eukaryota > Viridiplantae > Streptophyta > Magnoliopsida > Solanales > Solanaceae > Capsicum > Capsicum annuum. Next base: position 76,297,831 of record NC_061119.1, on the reverse strand, counting down.
GGACGTTTTTGGACTTGGAGACGGGATGATCAACACTTAATTTAGGGTTTATTTCTATTTACTTTAGATTTTTAATAGATTATATCATATATTCAACTAATTGGATTACGGTTATGTCCATGAGTTGCTAAAAGCCCTTTTTCGGGGTTAAGGCCAAGAACATGGTTACTTTCGCTTTGAATTGAGTTTGTTTTGATTGATTATCACATTTTGTTGTTTGCTTATCCTTTTTTTAACTATTTTAAGGGTATATAACCTTAGAATACATATATTGTCAACCTAGTGATCTCGGGTGGGGGAATAGGAAGATAAAATGTGGGGATAGATAGAACAAGGTTTATATTCTTTTATAAAATAAGGAATTTGAATTAGTGACTAGTATAGGGATATACCTAGAAACCTTGTTTGGTTCACATGTAGGATGATAGCTTCATGCATCTAATTGGATTGTTACATCCTTGCTCAACTATGTAGTTATAATGGCTAAGTTAGGTAGACAATTAGAGGTTGGGAGACCATGATCATATGATAACCCCTATGAATCAACAACCAAGATAAGTAATCTAAAACTAATAAATTTTAATAGCGTAGTTTGATATTTTGTAGATCCTTAACCCCAGGTTTCTATCCATTGATTATCCAAGCACTTTACTTTTACGTATTATTTACTTTACGTTTAGTTATCACCATCAAACTTTTTTGGTTATGAATTGCATCAATTTAATCTTAATAGTTAAACTAGAATTGGATAGTTGTTAACACAAGTCCCTGTGGGAACAATATTCGGCTTTGTAAAAGGCCACTGTATTGCTTAGTAAGACCACGTACACTTGAGTGTGCTCTTGGACACAAGTTTTTGGTTCTATTGTCGGGGACTTGCAATTTGGAAATTATTTTATTTTTAATTTTAATTTTTAGATATCGTTGGTGCTTTACACTTGGTATTGGTATTGAATTTGCAAGGCACAAGTTTATAGGTTAGGAAACTGGTAAGGGATAGGGATTTGGTTGAACCAAGCCCTGAACCCGAGCAACCTTCCATTAGTTAAGGAGAGAAACAATCCTTCTCCCCCAAATTTCACAAATCCAAGAAGAACAAGATGATCCTGCTATCATGGTTGAAGATCAACCAGCCCGCAGGGTAGTTCGTGAAGTGGCAATCCCACTTCTGACGAATTTGACGTCCCCTTTTCAGAAACTGCTGTTGAAGGTAGTTTTGAGCTGAAAAAACATGGTGCAACTTTTGATCAGCAGTGGACAGTTTATAGGGCAGGCTATCACATGAAGTTCCACAAGTCCATCTGCAAAACTATCTGGAGATCATTGACAGATTTATCCCTACGAGTGTGTTAACTGATTATATTAGGCTGATACTATTCCCCTTTTCACTATTGGGGGAAGCAAAGAAGTGGTTGAATGTTGAGTCAGCAAGTTTAATCACAACCTTGGATGACTTAACCCGGAAATTCGTCATTAGATTCTTTCCATCTGGCAAGACTGCACAGTGAGATTGTGTGCTTCAAATAGAAGCCAGATGAGAATTTATATCATTCTTGGGAGCACTTCAAAGATCTTCTTCAGGACTTTTCACATCATCATCAATCTAATAACGTATTAGGTCACACTTTTTTTGAGGCATTTGACCATAACATGAATGTTGCTAGATTCAGCTGCAGGTGGTCAAGCTTTAGAGTTGACTTGTAATGAGCTATATACTTTGTTCAACTGGATTGCCCAAGGGAATCCTGAGTGGCATTCTAATTCAAGAAATGCTACAAAAAAGGTTGCAAATATGTTGGAGGTGGACCTATTTACTGCTATATCCGCCCCGATTTTTGCTTTGCAAAATAATATAAGCAATATAAAGTTGGGGGTTACATAGCCTGTAGCCATAGTTAATGCAATTCAATAGAATCTAGGTTGGTGTGAGGTTTGTGGCAACAGTGGTCATTCTGCGGCTATGTGTGCTGCTAATCTTGAGTCAGTTACGTTCGTGGGTAATTCTCAAATGACGAATTATAGGAACACCCAAAATCTTAAGTGGCGAACTCTGCACCCAATAAATTACTAGAACAATCAACAACAACAGTCTTAGCAATCGTAGGGTTAGAGTAATCAGGCCACAACTTAACTGAATAATGTTGAGGAGATGTTGAAACAAATTATAGCTAGTGAAGCACAATTGACAACAAAAATAAAAAGTCAACAAGCAGACATAAAGAGCCAACTGGCAGAATGAAGAGTCAGCAGATTGCTATAAGAAACTTAAAGATACAGTTGGGGCTTATGCAATAGACACAAAATACCAGGCCTCATGGTTTTCTAAGTGATATTAAAAATCCTAAACAAGTAATGGTAATCACCTTGCGGAGTGGAAGAAAGCTGAATGAAGAACCTCCAAAAAAAATTAAGAAGGTAGATGCAGAGTTGAGTCCCCTACAGGTATCTGAAAAAGTTACTTAAAATTTGAGAAAGTCTGAGAACTAGAAAGCAAAGAGCTGCTGAAGAGGTGAAGAAGAGACGACCATCACTATTCCTACAGAGGCTGATACCAAAGGAGGATGCATCCTTCAATAAGTTCTTTGACACATTCAGATAGCTTTATATTAACCTTCCTCTTTTAGATGTTTTGTAGGAAATAGACAAGTATGCGAAGTACTTGAAGAAAGTGGTAACTAACAAGGTTAAGCTACAAGATGTTAAGAATAGCACTCACTAAGGAGGGTTGCTTTGTGGTGACACAGAAGATGCCTACAAATCTCAAAGACCCTAGAAAGTTCACTCTCCCCATTCAAATTGGGAAAAGTGAGGTGGTCTATACACTTATTGTCTTTGGAGCGAGCTTAAATTTGATGCCACTCTCATTGCTTAACACTTTGGGCTTGGGTAAGTCGAGACCGAGCTCTGTGATACTACAACTGGCAAATGGGACCTAGATCATCCTGAAGAAGTCATAGAGGATGTTCTCATCAAGGTTGGTAAGTTTATTAATCCTACTGAATTTATTGTGTTAGATTTTCAGGCCGATGAAAAAGTACCAGTCATCTTGGGATATCCATTCTTGGCAAAGGGAGAAGCTTTGATAAATGTGAGAGAGGGAATACTTCAATAAGGCTGGATGATGAAGAGGTATTTTTTAAAGTGTACAAACCACTCAACACAATATCCCACTACAAAGATTTGTGCACGATAAGTGATTGAAGGGGAAAAGTGTGGGGTGATGGAGTCTGTTCCACAAAAGACCTCTTCAGACTTCCTTATTAAGCTACTCAAGCCTCCAATACCTAAGACCTAAATGGCGCAAACTGATGAGCCTGAAAAGGCTGTTATTGAGAGATCTGTTGAACTTGAGAGTTCACTCTCAAGAGTTTAGAAACGGATACAAAGATGGTGTCTGAGTGTGAGGAAGAGGATGAAGGAAAATAGTTAAGTTTATGTGAGTCGTGTCTTGACACTAAATTAGGCGTTTCTTGGGAGGCAACCCAAGTTACGTTAAGGTAGGTTTTATTTTTAGTATTTTCATTTTTATTTCACTAGTTCTTGTTTTTGTTGAGTTACAAGTGGATAGGAAGTCTGAGTACTGAAAAACCAAAGATACAGAGCATGCCGAAGAATGAGTGTGGGGTTCACGGACCTCCTTGATATGTAAAGATGCTACTAGATAGGCCTAGAGGCCTCAGGAAGTATTTCTATCTCTACTGTTAAGTATATTTTGGGGACAAACTAAATTGTTAAGTGTGGGGTAGGAAAATTCCCATTTTTAGGGTAATTTTATTTTTTTTGTGTGTTAGGAATAAGTGGGATGCTCTTGTTAGTGCTATATTTGACTGCATGATGCAAGTGTTTTGGATGTAAAAAACATGTTGATTGTGTGAATTACTACTTTTCAGAAACTTGGCTCTAGTTTATGACTCTTGTACTTGTAGGTTTTATGTTGAATTCATGGGGTTGTTTGGTTGAGAATAGATGATGATCCCGCTTGACTTAAGAATGTTCCATGTGTGATGTGAGCTGCTTGTATAATCCTTGTTATACTTAATGTCTAGAACTTGCCCGGTGTGCGTGCAAAGAGAAAAAAAGAGTGTGGGTTTAGGAGATGATATAGGCATTTCTTTGATGGCCTTGTTTTATACCTTCTTTTTACCTACTCTTGTGCATTATCCTAGTTAACCCTATTGAGCCTTTAGCTTATTCTTTGGAAGCCTTATTTGCAGCTTAATCCCATTCTTTGATAGACCTTAATTTGATCGAAAACCTCTTAAGTGATTTAGTGTTAAATTGAGTAAGGAGTTGAAAATTCAAGTAGGAGAAAGGTAAAATTGAAGCCCCAAAGAGATATTTATTGGTGTTTAAAAATTGTTGTGTTGTGGTTGGGAGTTAGAGAAATTTGTGCTAACAAAATTCCTATTTTTAGCCCAGGCATGTTATAATGAACCTGTTTGGCCCTGGTCCTCATTGGACATTATGCACCTCAACTAAGGTAATTGCTTAAGTTGAGGGTGTCTATCATAGGGGTGTGTAATGTATAATGGGTGTGAAAAAGGGTAAAATCGAATGTTGTGTACATATAATACTCCCACCATGTTGTATGTGAATGAGCTTAATGATATGGGGTAAGACAAAAGATGTGTGAAGGTAGTAGAGGTAGAGGCTGATTGTTAGAAATTGGCCTTGACTGCAAATGTGATGTATTGATGCGCTTAGGGAAGATACTCACTATTCTTTGCCAAAATAGTTCCTACCCACCCCTTAGCCTCATTACAACCTTTAAAGACCTATTTGATCCTATGTTTAACATTCTGATATTAGTGGAGTACTACACTAAGGGCAAGCCTATGGTTCATCATTTGTAACTTTTGAATTATTTGTGAGAGTGAGCGCAATTTGATTCTTGTACCCATTATGTTATGGAATGCATAATTGTGAGTGATTATGGGTAACTCTATTGTTGTTAGAGCACATGTTTGATGAATATTGGATGAATTATATGATGTCTTTGATTGAACAATGTGCATAAGTTTGCCCACTAGGTGAGTCAATTCTTGAGTCTAGGATGTTTTGAAGTAGTATTCTTGAACTGTCAATTGTGTTTGTAACATGCTTAGTGTAGGAACTTGCATTCTGTGTTGTCATTGTAGTACTAGTGACACGACCCGCCCTGGGGCCTTGTTGTAATAGGCATCACAAATACGACTAGGACCGGAGACCACCCCTGTTACCCAACTCAACCTCCAACCACTTGCTCTGAGTTGGTTGAATTCTGAGCATGTAACAAAATAGTATAACAGCTCACACAAAGACTCTAGAAATAGATCACAATCGTGACCAACTCAACCAAGTCCAACCTTCCCATACTAATAATCCATCCTTACAAAATAAGGGCTATGTACTAGGCCATAACCAAAGGCATTCCAAAACACAATATAATAAATCCCAAAATGAAATAGGATGGAATAACCAACAATATCATAAAATGATGTTAGCCCTTTATCTCATTCCAATGCCAATGCTGACCCCAATACCGATCCTTCCCATTCTAACCCATATAAGTGACAAAAAGCCTTTATCCAAAAGAGTAATAAAATACGGTTGGGGCATGCCCCCAACCATAGCCAAAACCAATGTCCAAAATAAAATCAAAGTGTCTAGAAATATCCATAATATGAAATGGAGCCTTCCGAAATGATGGAAGCTCGCCACTTTAGTCCAAATATTATCCCCGAGTCAAATACTATGTAGGAGGAGTAGAACAGCCAATTCCTGTATTACGTGGGTACACATCCACCAGTAGATGGGGTTAGCAAGTGACCACTAGCATAATCTTAGGGTAACTATAAAATAATGCCATTTCTAAAACCAAGTAAAACTATCTATATATATATATATATTATATATATAACCATGCCGAAAAAAGGGATCGATTTAGCATGCCTTTAAAACCTTTACCTAGGTTGTGTAACTTTGCCGTCCTAAACAACCCATGAGCTATATGGGTTCAGCTCCCCCTACTGAAAGGGCCCCAGTTCGTGTAGCCACACGACCAGGGAAGTATCCCATGGGATGACTAGTACATCTCCCAAATATAGTGTGATATCATGCACACGGTCACCAAGACTAACCTCATAACGGTAAATATGAGTTTCCAGTTTTGGTCCCCCCCAGACCTTCACCTTCTATGGATTTGATACATATTCCTCCATTATTTCCCAATTTAAACCAATTTCCAAATAACCAAACCATTATCCATTTATTAACGAAGGCCATTGATAGTGGTATTGTCATACCAACCCTTACTTGCAAGTATCATCCACAGCCAACTATTTATTGGCTTAAGGGGACTTTCAGGTGCCCTTTGATTTACCATATTAACCACTTTGGAGACTTCCATGTTCCCCAAAAGCATAACCTATTAGCCTTTTACCATTTCTAGTCATTTAAACCATGCATAATTCATTTACCAAGTTTTAAAACATGCAAGAGTTCCATTAAAATAGCCAATGCAATGAACATATCTTTATAAGCCTTTTGTTCAACACATTGGGGGCATAATATGACCAAAACCAATTCTAGTTACCATTAAACCATTCCCATGTAATCCAATTATCCAAAATCACCATTAAGACATTTAAAAACATAATTAAAATCATGGGAAACTATAACCAACCATTAATATCAAAACCCCCAAATCATATTTGAAAACCAAAATCATACAATTAATGAAATCATGAAAACATTCATAAAAACCATGCCTAAAGTTAGAATTAATAATAAGGGAAGAGAACATGCCTTAAACCAAGATGATGATGGAAAGAAATCACTAAGACAAGCCCCAAATTGATCCTTTAGTTGAAACCCTATCTCCCCTTACCCAAAAGCTCTTGAGAGAATTAGAGAATGTTTAGAAAGAGTTTCTAAGTGTTAATGAATAGAATAATAGGGTAAATGTAACACCCCAATTTGCTAAACCGAAATACTACACGGTGCTCATGACCCCGAGGGACTACAAACTAACCCATGATTGATATCTGTACTTGTATACTGCAAATCATAATATAATAATGCAGAATACATGGAAATTTAAGGCCATAAGGTTCAACTGAATAAAATTATGTGGGCGAAAATACCCAAAACAGCTAAATCTGAACGTAAATCCAAAAGCCTCTAAACTGTCTGAATAAGGAGTTGAAGGAACATGTCTCCAACTAACTCCGCAATACTGAACTGAAGAAATAGATAAATGAATCAAATCATATTATCCTCGAATCAATGAGGATTCACTGTGTCTCTATGACTGGAATGCTACCGCTACTGCTGGGCTGGAGCTTATGTCTCCGAACCTATGGTGTACCATGAAAAAAAAGCACCATAACGCAAATACGTTAGTACAACTAGAGTACTGAGTATACGAGGAAGGTAGGCTGAACATAAAGGGTTTCATGCATGAACAACACTAACTGACTAATATGAACGTGGGAGTGCAAACACACATATATAAAAACTGGGATCTTGAATACGTGATAGCATGACTTGTAAATGCTTTATTGATAACTGTCATGACTGTTACTAAAACTAATAACATGGACGACGGTATCTGATAGTCATGTATATACTGAAATCTGAAGAACATCCTGAGTTCTTTTACTAAAACTGTTACTAAAACTGATAACATGGATGACTGTATCTAATAGTCATGTATATACTAAAATCTGAAGAACTATCTGAGTTTTGTTACTGAGACTGATACTAAAACTGTGGGAAGTAGTGTTTAACTGACATGCCCTATGTATGCCGTTATGGCTAAGCTGGGGTCCAATCTCTGCTCCGACTGGAGGGGTGTCAATACTGCGCCACTGGTAAGGACAACTGTGAGTGACCCTTATCTGGCAGGTACTCAATGAGAATGGTGTGAACCCTAAACTGATGGGTTAAGCCACCTCAACAACCCTAAGCTGACGGGTTAAGATGTATCAACCTACGCTGGCTACGTAGTTCTGGAACACAAGGATTGTTACTAAGAATCACACCCTAAACTGGCAGGTGAGTTCCCGTCCTTAGGTTTGCTTGGTGCTAACCTCTACTCCCATCTAGAGGGACTGGACATGAATAACTGGCTGTACATGACTTGATCTTACTGAATTCTGTTAACTGGCGGAATGTTACTGATATCTGACAACTAACTAAGATCATGAGGTTTTCCTGAGTCATATGACTGACTGAAGTCTATGGAATCATAGCTTGAGTTTGGATATCGTGAAACATGACATGGATCTAGGTACACAGCTATAGTTTTTGGGTACAAGAACCCCCAGGACTCGATGGAAGGAAACTGACACACATGACTGACTTGATCATAAGAGTAGAGTCCATAATTTATAATATCATAAGTAGGGATTTCATACTATGCATAGTTATCAACAATGTATTGAATGGAAAGGATTTCATATCACTTGGAAGTACTTTCACAATCTTAACATCATGTTCATTTCATAATCATATTGGCAACCCATACTAATAGCATGAAAGTTCATGTGGATTGCATGGTTATCATACATCTTGTTCATAAGTAGGATTTGCAAGTAAACATAGCATAATCTCATAAGAATAGTTTATGGGTATTCCAACAACATTTACAAGGCACATTAACAACATAGAAGTCATTGGAACGTAAGGGCATATCATGAATCCTTCACTTAGTCACAATTTAGCTATATTGCATGATTTCTAGTTCTTTAGGCATTTTATCAAACACCTTACCTGCACATCTTAAGCATAGGAGAATTCATCAAATTATACATCATGAACAACTAAATTTACATGTTTCCAACTCATATGATATCATGAATTCACAAAAACATATATAAAGATTCCATCTTGGGAATCACCCAATATCAACACCCAACAATATAGAAATCATACTTTATAATGAAAAAGAGGAAAAAAATCAAGCATAAACATGGGTATGATCATATTACCACAATCAACCAAGCTTTTGCATTTTAAAGATTGATTCTTGAACTCTATGAACGAATTGAATCCATAGATGAACACTACGCATACCTTAGAAGGAAGATTCTTGATGATTGACGGAGGAATTTCCTTGAAATCGGATCTTCCAGCTTATTTATGCAGCCCTAGTTGTTTTTCTCCTTTAGTGCTCTTGGATGATGATCTTTGAGATGAAAATAGGGTTGCAGTATGTTTAGAAGATATATATTTCCTAGGGTTAAGTTTAGGGACGTGTAAGGAGTATTTAAAGACTTAATTACCTTTAAAATAACTCAAGACGGAGCATTTTTGACACCTGTAATTGGCTTAGGTGGTGCCCAAGTAATCACCTATGCATGGGTTGGGCGGCGCCTAACCAATCGCCTATGCCGCCTAACCAATCGCCTATGCTTACTGTCTCTCACGAAAATGGGCATAACTTTTTACTCGGATATTTGATTAAGGCGAAGTTGATATCGTTGTAAAGCTAATTCAATTCTATACAATTTGGTGGGTCTAAATCAGCCAAAATACTATGTTAAAATCAAGTTATACTCATTCAAATATGACCCTTGCAAAATCGAACACTAAAACTTGATGGATTCAAAAACTCTTAGCTTTTATTACCTTAAGTACTCATATGAACATGCTTAATGCATCACAAGCTATCCTATCACTAGGATATTCATTATAAGTCATGTACTCAAGTATGAATCATAGGATAGGAGATTTTATACGTAGGAATACTTATTCACTTCCTAGCTTAGAAACAAGCGGGGTATTATAGTAAATAACCTTCCAAGAAGGTTAAAATCATGGTACCTATTAGGATAAGTGGGGAAATATCCTAGTACCCTACTTAAGTTGCACCAACATCTCATCATAGGGATATGATTGATCCACAGGAGTCGTACTCATCGATATGATTGGTATCCACCACTCGTATCCTAAATCTCCACCCTTAGACCAAACGCTGTCCAATATATGACTCATCTAACCAAGTTGTAACCACAATATACAATCTGTATCAATGACTCGTATCCCTGGTAGATTTACACCCAAGAGAGATTTAGACACAATCACCGTATGAGTCCTGGTACGATTTGTACCTTGGATTATGGCTCAAGTTGAGCCACTAGTACTCAGATCTAACCTAAGTAACTAAGTCTGAGATTAAGTTAAGGATTCAAACTATCCGTAACCACCAATACAACTCTTACCCTTAAGTCGCATCTATTCTAAAAACTAAAATCCGTCCCACCAACCAACACTGGTCAGTATACGATCAGACCATACCATCCGTTCCCCAACATATGACTCATACCCATGAGTCGAATTTGGTCAAGAGATCAAAATTCTAGGAAATTTTCTAAGGTTTAGAAACTAGGTTGTTTTAGTCTCCCCCAATAGAAAAATTCATCCCCAAATGATAGATAAGGTATGGGTAACCTCACACACAAGTTATTTGCATTATTTTATCAAACATATTCCCAATTGATGTTGGGTGTATTTATGCACTTAGCGTTACTATTCTAGATAATTTAGCCTAGTTTTGAGAATGATTCATGTGCTTAATGTGAATATGATATAAATAAGAATTTAAGTGTCCAAGTGTGTGTTTACAATGTTCATAGTGAATTCTTAATAAGTTTGTACTTAATAGAGTCATTTAGAGTTCAATCATGGAAACTAGCATTACTAGTTTGAGCTAGGTGCTTGTCTAGTCGATCCCGTTGGATTCTCTTATGTTTAAAGTGTTCCAAATATTTTAAATATGTAATTATGAGTGGAGAAACTTGTTGGTGATGAGCAAAGTTCAATTTTATTAAGTGTAAAGGTGGAACAATAAGTTGAAGATCAACACAAAGTAGCCTAGTCTTAGCTCTTAGATGCATTACTTGATTCACATGTAGGACGATAGCTTAAAGAAATTAATTGGATTATTACATCCCCGCTCAACGATGTAGTTGTAATGTCCATATTACGAAAACAGTTAGAGGTAGGGAGACCATGATCATGCAATTAACCCTACATATCAACAACCAAGATAAGCAAGTTAATGAATTATGTTCAATAACATAGTATGATTTTTCAAAAGTGCTTTAACCCTGGGCTTTACTCCATTGATTGTTACAAGACCTTTACTTTATGCACTATTACTTTACTTTGCAATTTACAATTTCCAAACTCTCTTTTTGGTTTCCTTTGCATTAAATTAATCTTAGGAGTTAAACTAGAATTGAATCATTGTTAGATAAAGTCTCTATGGGATCGTTACTTTTATTTCTTTAGGCCACTTTACTATTTGATATACTACGTACACTTGCGTGTGCACTTGGGCACTGTCAAGTTTTTTGTACCGTTGCTAGGGACTTGAAATTTTGCAATTGTTTATTTTATTTTTTCTTTTAGATTTCTTTGATGTATTTTACACTTGGTCTTGGTTTTGTTATTGTAGGAAATAGGTTTTTAGGTTGATATATTGGAAGAGGATCGAGAGTTAGTTCAACCCATCCCTAAACCTAAGTAACAATTTCATCAACAAAGGGGAGAAAAAATCCTTCTCCCTCGTATTCCTCAAATATTAGATGACCAAGAGAATCCTGCCATTATGGCTGATGAACAAGCAACCCGTAGGAGAGTTAGAGAAGTGGAAATACCACTTCCAACTAATTTGACCTCCCCATTTCAGAAGTCGGCAGCTGGAGGTAATTTTGAGCTTAAACAGAATATGGTATGACTTCTGATTAGCAGTGGACATTTCACAGGCTTTCATATGAAGATCCATTGGTTCACTAGTGAAATTTTCTAGAAGTTAGTGACACATACATTCCTATAGGTGTGAATTCAGATTATGTAAGGATGATGTTATTCCCCTTTTCTCTAATTGGGGAAGAAAAAAAGTGGTTGATTTTAGAGCCGACAAATTCAATCACATCATGGGATGACATGGCAAAAAAATTCCTTATTCGGTTTTTCTTATCTGGTAAGACTGTGAGACTTCGCAATGAGATAGTGTGCTTCAAACAAAAACTAGACGAGAATCTTTATCATGATTGGGAGCGGTTTAAGGATCTTCTTAGGGACTGTCCACACCATCAATAGTCTAATAAGGTACTATCTCATTCTTTTATAGAGGCTCTTGATCACAATACAAGTATTTTGCTAGATTCAGCTGCAGGTGGTCAAGCTATTCATCACATATGATTTGTTGTACACTTTATTGAATTGCATTGAATAAGGAAATCCAAAATGGCACTCAGATTCTAGAAGTTCCACGAAAAAATTATAGGTGTATTGGAGGTGGACCAATTCACAGCCTTATCAACTCAGGTTTCTGTATTACAAAATTTAATAAACACTCAGTTCAGCGCATGAAATTGGGAGTATCAGAACCTATAGCCCCAATTAATGCCATCCAACAAGCTATAAGTTGGTGTAAAGTATGCGGTAATAGTGGTCACTTAGAGGCTATGTGTGCTTCTAATCCAGAATCGAGGATGTATGTAGGAAATGCTCAAACGCTAAATTATGGTAATGCCTATAACATGAAGTGGCAAACTCAGCTGTGTAACGCAAAACAACAGCAAATTCATCAACCTCAAGCACAAGGGAATCAGTCAGCTAGTAACGTGGAAGAGATGTTAAAACAGGTTCTAGCTTATAAGACTCAGTTAGTTGCAGATGTAAAAAATTTACAAGCTTCTTAGAGAAGCTTAGAGTTGTAGTTGGGGTAGTTACAAAAAGCATTAAATACTAGGCCACAAGGTGGTTTGCCAGCAGATATAGAGAATTCAAAACAAGTTATGGCAATCACCTTGAGGAGTGGTAGAGAGCTTCAATAAGAACCTCCAAAGAAAACTAAGAAGGTAGATGCTGATGTGGGGACCCAACAGGTATCCAAAAATATTGTTGATAAATCGAGGAAGTCTGAGTATTTGAAAAAAAAATATGCTGAAGAATTCAAGAAGATTCCACTACTTCCCTTCCCTTAGAGGTAAATAAAAGCGAAGGAGGATGCAATGTTCAAGAAGTTCTTTGACACATTTAGAGAGCTTTACATTAACTTACCTTTGTTAGATATTTCATAGGGTATGCCCAAGTATGCTAAGTACTTAAGGGATGTGGTTGCTAATAAGGTAAAGTTGCAAGAGGTTGAAATAGTAGCACTCACTGAAGAGTGTAGTGTAGTAATAACACAGAAAATCCCCAAAAAATTGAGAGATCCAGGGAAGTTTACTCTCTCTATCCAAATTGGGAGTAGAATGTTCCACGCATTGAGTGACTTAGTGGAAAGTATAAATTTGATTCCCCTATCTCTGTTTAACGTATTGAGTTTAGGAAAGCCTAGACCGACTACCGTGGTTCTGCAGCTGGCAGACAGGTCTATTGTCCATCCTGAAGGAATTATAGAGGATGTTATCATAAAGGTTGGTAAATTCATTATTCTTTTTGAATTTATTGTTATTAATTTTGAGGCATATGAACAGGTACCGATCATCTTGGGGCGTCCATTCTTAGCAATCGGGGGAACATGGATTGATGTTAGATAAAGCACGCTTACGATGAGGTTGGAGGATGAAGAGGTAGTATTTAAAGTTTATAAAGTGTTCAATATAATGTCCCATTATAAATATTTATGTATGATCAATGTTATTAAAGGGGGAAAGTGTGGGGTGGTTATTCCACCAAAGACCTCTTTGGACTACTTCATTGAGTTGCCTATGCCACAACTACCTAAGCCCAATTTGATGCTAATTTATGATCCTGAAAAGGATAAAGTTTAAATATCTGTTGCTCTTGAGAATTCACACCTAAGATGGGTGAAAAGAATAAGAAGATGGAGACCAAGTATGAGAAATAGAAGAAAAGAGAATGACTAAGTCGTTAAGTTGGGTCGTGCCTCGGCACTAAATCAGGTGTTGCTTGGAAGGCAACCCAAGTTAAGTAGGTATGTTTTATTTTTACTTTTTAGTTTTTAATTCACATAGTTTTTCTTTCTATTGAGTCACAGGTTGATGGAAAGTCTGTGTACCGGAAACCTGAGCTAGCGAGCATGACAAGGATAGAGTGTGGGGTCTCTGGACCTTCTAGATATTTATGGATGCTACTAGTTAGGACTAGAGGCCTCAGGTAGTATTTCTATCTTTTACTTTTAAGTTCACTTTGGGGACAAAGTAGATTTTTAAGTGGGGGGTGGGGAAATTCAAAAATTTAGGCTCAATTTAATTTTTTTTTTGTGTAAGATATTCTTGTTGGTGCTATTTTTGATTACATGGGGCAAGTGTTTTAATTGTAAAATAATGTTTATGGAGTGAATTGCTACTTCTAAGACTTCCAGGCTCATGTTGGTGACTCTAGTACTTGTTGGCTTAAAATTGAATTAGTGCTATTGTTTGGTTGGGAGTCTATGATGATCCTATTGAGTTGAGCATGTTCCATATGCGTGTAAAGTTTTTGTATGTTCCTTGATTATATGTGATGTCTAGAACTTTCCCAATATGTATGCAAAGCAAAATAAAGAGTGTGGGTTTAGGAAATGATATAGGCATTTCTTTGATAGCCTTATTTCATACCCTCTTTTACCCACTCTTGTGCATAATCCTAGTTAATCCCATTGAACCTTTAGCTTATTTTCTTTGGTAACCTTATATGTAGCCTAATCCACTTATTTGATAGACCATAATTTGATCCAAATCTCCTAGGCACTTTAATGAAAAATCAATTGAGTTAGGAGTATGAAATTGAAGAAGAAAAAGGTAAATTTTAGGCCCCAAGGTAATAGTTATTGATGTTTATAATTGATGTGTGGTGGATAGGTGTGCTATACATTATTCTAAGAATATTACCATGGTTGTAAAAAAGAAGAAAACATTTGATTCATGTGGTAATAAACAATACTTCCACCATGTGTTTGTGAAAATGCTTAAAATAGATGGGGCAAAACAAAAAATATGGGTGGATGAAAAAAGTGTAATTTAGTTGTTGGAGATTGGTTTTAAATGTATGATGTAGTGTATTAAACTTCTTAGAGAGGTTAGTCACTATTCCTAAATAGTTCCTACCCATCCCTTAGCCTACATTACAACCCGAAAAAGACTTATTTGATCTTAAGCTTCATGATTCTGATATTAGTGGAGCAGTAGACTAAGGGTAATCCTATGGTTCATTGTGTATAATTTGTGAATTCCTTGAGAGAGTGATCATAATTTGATTCTTGTACCCATTATGTTATAAAATGTGTTGTTGTAAGTAATTATGGGTAACTCTCTTAATTTGAGGGGCACATGTTTGATGAATGTGGGTGATTTGTATGATGACTTAATGGAATGATAAACATGAGTTTTCCAACTAGGTGAGTAAATTCTTGAGGATAGGATGTTTTGAAGTCGTGTTCATGAGCTATCAATTATGTATATAACATGCGTAATGTAGAAACTTCCATTCTGTGTAGTCAATGTAGTACTAGCTTGAGTGTCTTGTATTTAGTGGAAATGTAGAGTCTCCTTAGATATTGATGCTTATAGTTAAGAGTTATTCAAGGACGAACAAGGCTTTAAGTGTAGGGTGGTGATGTTGGGTGTATTTATGCACTTTAGCATTACTATTCTAGCTTATTTAGCCTAGTTTTGAGGACGATTCCTGTGCTTAATATGTGAATAAGATATAACTAAGCATTTAAGTGTCCAATTGTTTTTTTACAGTGTTAAAATTGAGTTCCTAAAAAGTTTGTACTTAATAGAATCATTTAGAGTTCAATCATGGAAACTAGCGTTACTAGCTTGAGGTATGTGCTTGTCTAGTCGATCCCGTTGTATTATATTATGTTTAAAGGGTTCCAAATGGTTTAAATGTGTAATTATGATTGGAGAAACTTGTTGCTGATTATCAAAGTTCAATTTGATTAAGTGTAGAGGTGGAACAATAAGTTGAAGATCAACACAAACTAGTCTAGTCTTAGCTCTTGTTTTGATTCATCGTTGTGGAATTTGTGTATTTTAAATCTATAATTCGTGTGGTGTGATTATGTAGGAAACTTTGTCAGCTAAATATGGTGATATTGTGATGATATAAGGGATGGAAATCCATGGGAAAAACACCACAAGATCTTGGATG